>NC_057716.1:16141922-16151856 GCF_004010195.1 Chiloscyllium plagiosum | reverse complement strand
CACATAATCCTAGGATATATCCCATCAGGCCCGGGAGACTTGTCTATCCTCAAGTTTTTCAAAATGCCCAACACATCTTCCTTCCTAACAAGTATCTCCTCTAGCTTACCAGTCCGTTTCATACTCTCCTCTTCAACAATACGGTCCCTCTCATTTGTAAAGACTGAAGAATAGTACTCATTCAAGACCTCTCCTATCTCTTCCGACTCAATACACAGTCTCCCACTACTGTCCTTGATCGGACCTACCCTCGTTCTCGTCATTCTCATGTTTCTCACATATGCATAAAATGCCTTGGGGTTATCCTTGATCCTCACTATCCTCACTATCCTTGATCCTCACCTGCCAATTAACAGAGACAGAGATGCACTCTATCTGGTCCTTGATCGGACCTACCCTCGTTCTCGTCATTCTCATGTTTCTCACATATGCATAAAATGCCTTGGGGTTATCCTTGATCCTACCTGCCAATTAACAGAGACAGAGATGCACTCTATCTGTAATCCATTCTCGGTGTTGATCTTTGGCTGTGCCATAGTTGTATTTGATCAACACTCCATGTTAGCTTTGTTTGTAAGTTGCAGCTTTAAAGTGACCCTTGCTGGAATAGGGACATGTCTGGCAAGAAATGGAAGCAGCAGTGCAAATGCTGGAAATTCTGCAGATGCTGGAAATCCGAGTGAAAAACCAACAAAACAAGAATGCCCAAAAGAGCAGATGATGTTCATGGAGAGAAACAGTTTTACCCGGTGGAATCATCCAGGCTCGAAAACCGAGGACCGGAGGTGGGAATGGAACTTCACTCAGCAGGGCAGATCCCCACCAGCTTCTCACCTTCACTGAAATTAAGGTCTGGATAGCAAGGTCTAAACTCTGAGCTCCAACTAGGCGTGGCTACTGATTCAGGTCCTTACGTGGTCAATTATTTACTATTGAAGGATCTATTCCCGCCTGTCCTGCCATAATTTCAGCTCCGAGGACGACAGGAAAGGAATTGGCCTACTTTAAAAAAAGACAGAAAAGAACCGAGGATGCTGTAAATCAGACTCAAAACTTGAAAATGCTGGAAAATCTCAGCAGGTCTGGCAGCATCTGTGAAGAGAAATTGGAGTTAACATTCTTGGTGAGGTGACCCTTCCTCAAAACTGGCAGAACTCTTCACAGATGCTGCCAAACCTGCTGAGCTTCTCTGACAATTTATGTTTTTGAATATGGAGAAAGTGAGGACTGCAGATGCTGGAGATCAGAGCTAAAAATGTGTTGCTGGAAAAGCGCAGTAGGTCAGACAGCATCCAAGGAGCAGGAGAATCGACGTTTCGGGCATGAGCGATTCCTGAAGAAGCAACACATTTTCAGCTCATGTTTTTGAATATGCCTACTTGGCTGGTGTAACACTAGTGGGTTGACAGGGTTGCGGAAAGTCAATCCGCAGTAATCTGTGCATCTTCAAGGGAGTTGGTGACGATTCACCGCCAATGATTAGCCACTGTCGGTTCGCCACCAGCATTTCTCCACTGGGGTCGTTTGACCTCTGGAGACTATTCGGCACCGGAAATATATATATATATATATATATATATATATGTACTGATTGTTTTCCCTCCCGCCTGTTCTTTCATACTTCTCAGTCCCCTTTATTTATACAACTACATTATCATTTTATTGGTTAATTCTAACTTCAAGAAAACATTCTCTCATAGCACTGATATAAAACCATCATGGTAAAACTTCTTATTTCCATGTTTGCTAATAATTTCTGTTTCCATACTAAAAATTCCTGTTCCAAAACTACAAGCTAAAAAAAACTCTCCTGTAATGAAAATAAATTGTTACTGAAACAACGCAAACACTATATTCAAAGTATACGATTTACTTGCGGTGGCGAATCATCTTCAGTGGCTAATGGGCGGTGGCTAAGCGTCCTCAGTGGTCAAAGGGCACTGGCTAATAGTCAGCGGTGAATCTGCTGTGGTGAATGGTCCCATCCCGCTTCAAGGGACTGGACAGGAGGCCGAAGGGGTAGTCATTGACAACAACCCCCTCCTTCCCTCAGGCCCCAATGACTCCCTCCCATCACTCCATGAGCTTCACTCCAAGAGAGTGACCCTCCTCCGCCACTACTGAAGGCCATTTGCCTTTTCGGTGGTCAGTCCTCCATCCCAGTATTAGCCATGATCTCTGAGGTGACGGTACAGATTCTGCCCAGCAGATTTTGGAGGCTGAGAGTTCCTTGTTCCCGGACTAAAGCCAATCTAAAGCCTGTTGGCCACCAATTTGGTACCTGGGGAGTTCAGATGATTCAAGAAGCATTCACATTCTGACAAGGCATAGGTTTCTCTCTGCTAATAGCTCCTGCCTTAATAGGAAGGCATTTCAGGGTAGTGATCTTACATCAGAGCCGAAGAAAACTCATTTTGAAACATTTTTAAGCCAGTGGGAGAAGGGAGTGGACAGGACGATCATGAAGAAAATTCCGTGATAGGGTAGACTGCAGGAGAGATTAACAAATGAAAGATTTCATCGAAAGGAGTTAACTAACAAAAGGTTTTGTGAGAAATATTTCTGAGAAAATGCTAATTCTAATTCTCATTGTTAAAGAACCTTTAGGCAATGGTGACCACAATATGACAGAATCTTCCATTAATTTTGAAAACAATGTGATTTAATCAGAAACTACGATTGTATATCTAAACAAAAATAATCATAAATTCATGAGGAGGACGTTGGCTGTTGTGGGTTGGAAAATTAACCAAAAGATTTGACCATTGATAAGCAATGGATTGTATTGAAAGAATTAATGTTTGGTTTTAAAAAACAAGTTAGAAATTGCGTTAGATAAATGGAGGAAGCTTATAAAGTTATCCAAGTGAACTGTAAACCTGAGGATCGGGAGAACTTTAGAATTCACTAAAGGAGGACCAAGAGATTGATAAAGGAAGATAGAATAGAAAATGAAAACAAAATGGCAAGAAACATAAAAAGGTATTTTAAAAGCTTCCATAGAAATGTGAAAAAGAAAGATTTTAAGAAAAATGTAGGTCTGTTATAGACAGAAACTGGAGAACTTATAATAGGCAATAAGGAAATAGCAGAGAAGCTAAGTAAATGCTTTCTGTCTGGTCTCACAGAGGAAATAACAAGAAGTCCCTTAAATAATTAAGATCTAAAAAAACTGCGGTACTGAAAGAAATTAGAGTTTGTTAAAAAGAGGCTTTGGAGAAAAGTAATCTGACTCAAAGGTGACAAACCTCCAGGACCCAATAATTTTCACTTAACATCATGGAAAAAGATGGTTCCAGAGATAATGCAGTGGTGAGCAACTTTCGAAATTTTTATTAATTCTGGAAGGTACCTGCAGACTAGAAGGTTCAACATGTAACCTCAAGGTGTAAGAAAGGAGGGAGAGAAACCACAAGGAACTAAAATCATATCATCCTGATATGAGTAGCAGGGGGAATACGCAAACCTATTGTAAATTATGTAATTACTAGACATTTAGAAAATAATTGTCTCATTGCATTGTCTCAATAATTGTCTCAATGGGTTCATGAGGCAGAAATCAAGTTTCATGAGCCTGATGGAGTTTTTTGATGGCACAGCTGGCAGAGTTGATGAGAGGGAACCAGTGGATATTGTGTATTTGGGTTTTCAGAAGGCTTTCTTTAAAGTTCCACACAAGAGGTTATAAAACAAAATGAAAGTGCACAGGATCTGATGTAATATACTGGCATGGATTGAGGATTAATATAGAGGCAGAAAGTGGAGAGAAGGGATAAGTGGGTCATCCTTATGTTGTAAAAACAATAACTGCAGATGCTGGAAACCAGATTCTGGATCAGTGGTGCTGGAAGAGCACAGCAATTCACATCTCCGAGACACCCGCACCAATCAACCAAACCGCCCCGTGGCCCAACATTTCAACTCCCCCTCCCACTCTGCCGAGGACATGGAGGTCCTTGGCCTCCTTCACCGCCGCTCCCTCACCACCAGACGCCAGGAGGAAGAACGCCTCATCTTCCGCCTCACCCATTGTACTCTATGCTAATCTCTCCCCATCCCCACCCTCCCCTAGCTTATCTCTCCACACTTCAGGCTCACTGCCTTTATTCCTGATGAAGGGCTTTTGCTGGAAACGTCGATTTCGCTGACCATCCTTATGTTGTGACCAGTGGGTACCCCAAGTACCAGCTATTCACAATTTTGTATGTGTGGCCAATTTTTCCAAATTTGCAGACAGCACAAAGCCTGCTGGGAATGTGAGTTGTGGGCAGGATGTAGAGGGACTTCACATTGATTTTAAACTGCTTGGACGAGTGGCAGATGGAGTATAATAACAACAAGTGTGAGGTCATTAGAGGAATGACTAAGGGTAAAGGAAATACAGAAGGTTAAGACTGGGAGCATCCTGCACCGTAATACTTTATTGTTCTGTTACAGAGGGAGATAAAATGATAATAGAGAAAATTAAGTGAGAGATGTAAAAGAGGGAGAGAAACTTGGGTACAGAGAGTTGGAATAGAAATGGCTGAGTATTTGTCACTGAATTTGGATGCTTTTTTGTTTATAACAGGACAGTATTATAAAGAGTTTTTCATGAACTTTTTTTTAAAGGTAGATCTAAGGTTTCTTCCTGGCAGAGTATAGGTTTTAAATTGTTGTGGAGGCTGCTTTCATTGTGGACTGTTACTTTATATTTATAATCAAATGCATTTTATCTTCACCCAGGGTAGTTAGGTTTTCTCAAGCCTTTTAAATTGGAATACGTTTCATGAACAAAGATATTATTTTCTTTTATCAGCAAAAGTATGTTAGCTGAAGGAGAAGTGGGGCAGGAGGTGGAAAAGGGCAAGTAAGGATGACTCTCATGTTCCAAGGCTTCCCTGAGTGAAATCAAGCTGTATTGATTCAAAATGAAATAAAAATCCAGACACATCTTTAAATCAAACAGTACAGAAATCTGACATCCGGCAGCATTGTATTAATTAAAAGGACATTTATGGTAACAAAAGTTGCAGCATGGATGGAAACATAGAACCTGCCAAAAGCTTGCTTCTCCTATCTGAGCTAGCTGGCAAGGGGCAATGTATATTTTGTATGACAGAGAGATATGATTAGCCTGATAGTTCCCCTCCAAGATTCTGACTGGGACAGCTAGTGTTAGGTCTGACTGAATTTGTTGGAAAGATACAGGTGCTATTGCAAATGATCTCCAAACTAATTGAACTCTGCAGCTGTTAAAGAAGCCCACATGTCACCTCAGGTTTCATGCATGCCCTTCCAGCCATGGAATCTTCTCCCTGACTGAGACCTCAGCTGCAGTTAATATGAGTCAATCTGATTTTTCATTGAGATATTAATGTAAAATGGTGAAGCTTATGATGTAGTTCGGGATCCTTGTCAGCTCTTGACTTTCTAAAAAGGTGTTAAGCTGAAGCAATAGCTGCCCTCATGTTCATGCAAAGGGTCCCATCTCATCATTTCCAGCAGAAAAATGGAGTTATCCCTGGTATAAAGTGCTGGCGAAATTCAGCACGTCTGGCAGTATGTGTGGAGAGAGAAATAGAGTTAACATTGAGTCCAGTGTGACTTTCTTCAGAATTGAAGAAGAGTCGAACTGGGTACTGCTGAAGAGTTACACTGGATTCGAAATGTCAACTCTGTTTCTCTCTTGACAAATGCTGCTCGACCAGTTGAGTTTCTCAAGTATTTTAGCTTTAGTTTAAATTTCCAGCATCCAAAGTATTTTGCTTTTCTTTGCATTCTCCTTGGCATTCCCACCTATATTTGTCCTTCAATCATTTCATGCTTGTCCAGTCAGTGATCTCGTTGCTGTTTGTCTGAAAATTGTCTGCAACCTTTTCTTTAAAATATGGCAATCTTTAAATCCAACTTAGTGCTTTGGAGCAACATGAAGTCATTAACGGCACTACACAAATACAAGTTGATTTTTTGAATTTTTCTTGTACACTTCAAATTCTTCAAACTGACTCCTGATCAAAGTAAACGTTTAGTGATTTTATCGGCAAAAAAGAACAGCAAAGCCTCTTTGTGAAAGGGATCCCTGCTTGATTCAACAGTTCGCCTGCACATCTTGATATATGATCTTGACAGATGCCCACATGAAAGGGCAGTAGAAAGACCTATTGCTTTTTAACTAGTGGTGTTCCTCTATAACCACTGCTAATGCTGGAGGGTTAGTGATGACAGGTTCTTTGTCTATGAGTCATTGCTTCTGTCCCTTCAGGTCCCCATTCAGTAGCTCCACCTTGATGTTAGATCCAACAATTGAGTTTCTCCTTGTTGCGATGTACTCGATTTACCAGCAAATGTTCCATTTTATTGTTTTATAGTCATCTGTCAAGCAGCTTTTATGCATGTCTTAATGTGAGATGTACTGCCCAAGTACTTCTGAACCAATACTTCCAGATTAGGCCTACAAAACCACCTCCTGGTCCAGTTTTGACGCCTCTGCACCTCTGTTGTCTAATTTGAACTTGAAGGACAATCTCCAAATGCAGATTTCTGAGTTCTCTGCAAGCAAATTGAGTTATGTTGGGCTGGGTATATATAACTATTTTTCTAAATGCATCCTAATATCAAAACTGTGGGGTGATATATTTGGTAGGAAGAATGAGCTGACTGCATACATTTGGAAAATAGAGTCTAAATGAGACATGGGAGTCGGAACCTCGAGAGTCAGACACACTAACCACCAATACAGCTTGAACAAGGCTATAAGAAAAGAGAAGAACACTGGAGTCATTTCTACAGGAATCAAATGGAAACAATTTGAACTAATGTTGGACACTTATGGAACACCTTTTTTGTACTGCACATGACCTGGCTCACGTTATAAAATCTCTGATTAATATGCGGAGTGACAGATTTTTAAGGTTGGCATGTTTTCTTTACAGGTGGTTGCCAGGAAAGGGGGAAAGAAAGAACACACAAAAACAACTTTAGAACCATTCACAACTACAGGACATCTGAGCGCATGTCATCACAATTGAAACCTTTTTTAAAGTAGAGTCATTGTTGAGATTTCGGAAACATAGTGACCAATTCTCACTCAGTAAGCTCTGAGGAAAGTAACTTGATAAAGTAATTTGATTAGCCAGGGTTAGGTTATGTTGAATGACAGCAAATCAGCCATCTTATTTCAATAAGGTGTTAGGACATTTTAGGATGAGGTGAATCTACAAGGATGTGCAGCTTAGGTGGATTGGCCATGCTAAATTGCTCCTAATGCCCAGGGATGTGCAGACCAGGTGGATTATCCAAGGGAAATAGGGTTGGGGGGCCGGAATGGGTGGGATGCTCTTCGGAGGGCTGGTGTGGACTTGATGGGCCAAACGGCCTGCTTCCGCCCTGCAGGGTTTCTATGATTCCTTGAAGAAGCCCTGATGTCTAGCAGCATTGCTATCATTTACTGTGACCTTTAAATAATGTTTTTCTTGTGAAGTTCTTGATCGGGAATTTTGTTATTGAGGTGGGTAGTTAAGAAATTTATTGGCTCACCAGATTGATCCAGGAATACAGGCACCCGAATATTGTGATCTTTGGTGGCCTGGGTGTTGATGTGAGTTGGAGACAGACCTACCAACCCCAGACGCAGAGAGTATGCAACCATTGGGACAGCACTGGTTATTAAACCTGCCTTTGTTTCTCTGGGATTTTGTTGCATTCTTTTTTTGGGGGGCTTTAGGGGCTCAAGTATTTTACACAAATTTTTCATGGAAATCCACTTCTATTCATACGTCACAGTAAACACAGCTAATCCTTTAATAGCACACTGCTAACTGACGCAGCAGTGAACCTGCACAGTTACCGCTTTTACTGTTTAAATTCATGTATTGCTAGACATTAGAGTGCATCTGGGAAAATTAACAAACAGTGAAATTCACAACTAATCTTGGAGGAACCTGTTTGGGAGAGGTCACAGCACAGAAACAGATAAGTGGATATTTTAAGAATGGCCTTACAGTAAGTCTGCAGTAGTGATTAAAGTGGGTTCTTCCTTGATTATATGTTTTTTGAGATATGTCTCTTCATTAAACTTAAAATATAAGCCATAAGTATTAATTTAACCTGGAGCAGGGTTTTATAGAGGTATAAGACTGTGCTAGTTTCTAGGTCTGTGGTTTGAAAGAAGCAGGAGGTAGGCTGGGAAGAGGGGTAATCCAGGGTACTGTGGGAGTTGGTGGGTTTGTAAAAAAAGCTGTCAGTGTTGAGTCGGTTGTTGTTGATGGAGATGGAGAGGTCCAGGAAGGGGAGGGAGTTGTCAGAGATGGTCCAGGTGAAAATGGTCCTCCCACGAGCAGGTTGAGCAGTTCATCAATTTCACCAACACATTCCACCCCGACCTTATATTCACCTGCAAAAATGCTATCACGTGTTCCCAATTCCTCCGCCTCCACCGTATCTGCTCCCAGGAGGATCACTTCCACCACTGAACATACCAGATGGCCTCTTTCTTTAAAGACCCTAATTTCCCCTCCCATGTGGTTGAAGATGCTCACCAATGCATCTCATCCACATTCCGCACCTCCACCCCTCCAACCACAACGAGGACAGAACCCCCCCCCCCCAACAACCCACCCTCCCATCCTGGCACCTTCCCCTGCCGCTGCAGGAATTGCAAAACCTGTGCCCACACCTCCCCCCTCACCTCCATCCAAGGCCCAAAGGAGCCTTCCACATCCATGAAACTTTCAGCTGCACTTCCACCAATGTCATTTATTGTATCCATTGCTCCTGATGCAGTCTCCTCTACATTGGGGAGACTGGACACCTCCTCACAGAGCGCTTCAGGGAACATCTCTGGGACACCCGCACCAATCAACCCCACTGCTGTGTGGCCCAACATTTCAACTCCCCCTCCCACTCTGCTGAGGACATGGAGGTCCTGGGCCTCCTCCCCTGCCACTCCCTCACTGCCTAAAGCCTGGAGGAAGAACGCCTCATCTTCCGCCTCGGAACACTTCAACCCCATGGCATCAATGTGGATTTCACCAGTTTCCTCATTTCCCCTCACCCCACCTTACCCCAGCTCCAACCTGCCAGCTCAGCACCATCCTCATGACGTGTCCTAACTGCCAATCTTCCTTCCCACCTATCCGCTCCACCCTCCTCTCTGACCTATCACCTTCATCCCCACCTCCATCCACCTATTGCACTCTTAGCTACCTTATCCCCAGTCCCATTTATCTCTCCAATCTGGAGGCTCCCAGCCTCATTCCTGACGAACGGCTCCTGCCTGATACGTCGATTCTCATGCTCCTCGGATGCTGCCTGACCTGCTGTGTTTTTCCAGCACCACTCTAATCATGACTCTGATCTCCAGCACCTGCAGTCCTCACTTTCACCTAGTTTCCTTAGAAGAGTATAAAGGCAGGAGGAGTATACTTAAGAGGGAAATCAGGAGGGCAAAAAGGGGACATGAGATAGCTTTGGCAAATAAAGTTCAGGAGAATCCAAAGGGTTTTTACAAATATATTAAGGACAAAAGGGTAACTAGAGATTGAATAGGGTCCCTAAAAGATCAGCAAGGCGGCCTTTGTGTGAAGCAGCAGGAGATGGGGGAGATACAAAATGAGTATTTTGCATCAGTATTTACTGTGGAAAAGAACATGGAAGATATAGAATGTATAGAAATAGATGGTTACATCTTTAAAAATGTCCATATTACAGAGGAGGAAGTGCTGGATGTCTTGAAATGCATAAAAGTGGATAAATCCCCAGGACCTGATCAGGTGTACCCTGGAACTCTGTGGGAAGCTAGAGAAGTGATTGCTGGGCCTTTTGCTGAGATATTTGTATCATCGATAGTCACAGGTGAGGTGCCGGAAGATTGGAGGTTGGCAAACGTGGTGCCACTGTTTAAGAAGGGTGGTAAGGACAAGCCAGGGAACTATAGACCGGTGAGCCTGACCTC
>NC_057716.1:16138697-16141354 GCF_004010195.1 Chiloscyllium plagiosum | reverse complement strand
CTTGAAAGGGTTCAGAAAAGATTTACAAGGATGTTGCCAGGGTTGGAGGATTTGAGCTATAGGGAGAGGTTGAATGGGCTAGGGCTGTTTTCCCTGGAGCGTTGGAGGCTGAGGGGTGACCTTATAGAGGTTTACAAAATTATGAGGGGCATGGATAGGATAAATAGACAAAGT
This sequence comes from Chiloscyllium plagiosum, assembly GCF_004010195.1. NCBI lineage: Eukaryota > Metazoa > Chordata > Chondrichthyes > Orectolobiformes > Hemiscylliidae > Chiloscyllium > Chiloscyllium plagiosum. The sequence continues at coordinate 16,141,180 of NC_057716.1, read as the reverse complement.
CTTTTCCTTGGGATGGGGGAGTCCAGAACTAGAGGGCATAGGTTTAGGGTGAGAGGGGAAAGATATAAAAGAGACCTAAGGGACAACTTTTTCATGCAGAGGGTACTATGTGTATGGAATGAGCTGCCAGAGGAAGTGGTGGAGGCTGGTACAATTGTAGCATTTAAAAGGCATCTGGATGGGTATATGAATAGGAAGGGTTTGGAGGGATATGGGCCAAGTGCTGGCAGGTGGGACTGGATTGGGTTGGGATATCTGGTCTGCATGGACAGAAGGGACAGTTTCCATGCTGTACATCTCTATGACTCTAAGTTCTTTAAACTGTCAATCAACCTACGGGTTCAGAAATCTACCTCTACTGAGATACTTTTCACTTTAGGAAACTAGTCAAGCATTCATTAAGAGTCTTTAGTGAAATGGCAATGAGTAACTCTGGAAATAGATGCTATATTCCTCATTTGATAATGAAAGTGAAGCAGTAGAGCTCATTTTTATCTTTCACAGACAGTCACAATCTGTTTCTTCATTATTTTTAAATGGCTAATAATTGAATTCCTTCAGATCCTGACAGTTAAGTAGAGTTAAATCTGTCTTCACGAGTACTTATGTCTAATCATAAATTTGTGTTTTCCAAATTGAAGGTTATGGATCCTCCAGGTGCTCTGGTTTCCTCCCACAGTTAAAGATGTGCACGTTAGGTGAATTGGCCATGCTAAATTGCCCATAGCGCTAGGTGCATTAGTCAGGGGTAAATGTAGAGTAATAGAGTAGGGGAATGGGCCTGGGTGGGTTACTTTTTGGAGGGTCAGTGTTGGGCTTGTTGGACCTCATGGCCTGTTTCGTCACTGTAGAGGTCCTATGATTCTTGTATCAGTCAAAAGGGATCCATTTGAAATTAGCACTGAGTTCAAATAACTCTGCTGAATAGTGGGGTTCTTGCTTGTGTGAATCACTCCCTGCACCCTTTCCCCCAATGGAATAATTGAATCAGTCGAAAATAGAGCAGGGACTATCCCATTTGTGAAGTCTTTTGGACTCCAGTGAAATGCAGGCCAATTATCCTGTCAAATGACATTACCGTAATCTGTAATAAAGAATTCCAATTTCCGAAACTCTTTGTGTGAGGGGAAAATATCTTCAGGTTGTCCACGGTGCTCTTTGTGTGGTACCTCTGAATCAGATTCACCCTTCACAAATGATTGTAATGTTAATTAACAAAAAGCAAGCTAATCTGCCTAACACCCAGTTGTTTTCATCATAAATATTTCAAGGCTAAAAATAAATATTTGCATTTCCTGCGGCATTTCTCTCAAAAAACTGGACCTTTCAAAGTGTCTGTCCAACCAAGGAGGTGCTTTGTGAGGTGTTGTCACTGTTGTCGGAACTGTTGCAGCCTGTTTTGCCGGCCGTGTGATAATCAGCAGATAGTCTGTTTTTATGTGATGCGAAAAGGCAAAGGGAAGTATTTCCCTATCTTTGTTCAAAACTGTGCAGGTGTGTGTATGCTGGCTGTACACTTGACACCGGAGTCCCAGAGCAACTATTCTGTTTAAAATTAACAAGCAGACAGAAAGGGGTCTTCGTCTGACAGCTCATCTGAAAGAAAACACCTCCAACAATGGCACTCTTTCTCATTTCTGTATCGGAGTATACTAATGTCCTGAAGTGGACTTTATGAACCTGGGATTCTGTGACTCAGTGGGAAAGCTATTACCAACAGAGCCATGAGGCTTAGATATGAGGTGGGTGGGTGAGTAAAAATTGGAAAGCTATGCTGATAGGGTGAGATTAGGTAAAATGGAAGGAAGCAAATATGGAATATGAAATAAGTATGGACAATTTGGGCTGAATGGCCTATTTCTACGTTATCAGGAAAACATGATTATACGTATTTGTAACACTTTTAATGCACAATCAAAAGAGAAGTGAAGTGATTTTGCCTCTATTAATTGAATGTTCTTGTGTTATACACAAATACCTTCTAAAGCGGTAATATATCTTAACTGTATGGTGCTTACAGAAGGTATAACTTGACTTTAGGTTCCTTGCTTCAACTGTATCTGTGCTGCAACTGAGAGTTGAGAGTGGGGTGAGCAAATATTTAGGGAAACATTTTTAAAAGAATGTTGGAGGAGAGCAGCTGGATTTAAATTGAAGAGTTAGCCAGCTAGAGGGGCTAAATGGCCTGATTCTGAGCTGTTTCCTTGATTCTAAAAGGTGATGCGGTGACAAGCAGTTACTTGAAATTCATGTTGCATGCGTGCACGCATGTGCACACACACACACGCACACTCACTCTCTCTCACACACCCCCACACTCACTCACTCTCACACACACACACACTCTCTCTCACACACACACTCACTCACTCTCTCTCTCACAAACACTCATTCTCTCACATACACACACCCTCTCTTTCTCTCTCACACACACACAGTCACATGCACACACTCACTCTCTCACACATACACACACACACTCA
>NC_057716.1:16125287-16138636 GCF_004010195.1 Chiloscyllium plagiosum | reverse complement strand
CTCACACTCTCTCTCTCTCACACTCTCTCTCTCTCACTCTCTCTCTCGCTCTCTCTCTCTCTCACTCTCTCTCTCTCTCACACTCTCTTTCTCTCTCTGACACACACACTCTCCCACTCTCTCACACACGCACACACACACACACTCACACAAACCCATACATCCTTTGGCAGTCCTTCAGGTTTGAGGATGCCTTGCTCAATGCTATGCTGTGTAATGGGTTCTGCAATGGCTGATAAATGTCCAATGTATGATCAGCAGACTGCGCACTATGTAGGGCAGGTGATGATTGAAGGGGTTGCGTCAATAGAATATTTCTGAACTCTCTCCAGAGCGTCAACTTTGGCCTGAATTTTCATGCAGTTGGAAAGGGTGCTCCATCTTAGCACAAATGGAGGCATAATGCCAGAAGTCCAGCTGCAGACCTGACACCAATCCCCACCCTCTTCATTTCAGTAGTTGCATATCCAAAAGGACTTGTGCACTTTAGATCTAGCAGAATAAGATGTTGAAAGCTGTTGAGGTTCTCTGGAGAGGCAGGATCCTTTGTTGGCAATGGTTCCCAGACACCTTTTGGGAGGGGTGGGGTTGCTGGTGAGGGGTTTACAGCGAGTGAAATCAGGTCAGTTTTGGAACGTAAAGTATGTCACTGGAGATATAAGAGGAGGTGATAGCTGAGTGGTATTGTTATTGTCTGCAGGTCTGGGTTTGAACTCCACCACAGCAGATGGTGTGTGTTTTATTCAAATAAAAGTCTAACAATGACCATGAAACCATTGTTGTTAAAATTGACCTGATTCACTCATGTCTTTTTGGGAAGGAGATCTGTTGCCTTTACAGGTGACCCACAGCAATTTGATTGACTCTTAACTTCCCTTTGAAATGGCAAGCCATTCGGTTGTGTTGATAACTGAAATGCTTGGAAACGAGGGTGAAATCAGTTGGTGTCAACTAACGCATGGAATAGTAATAATGGCCAACTCAGCCATCTTATCCCTGCAAAACCCTCCTTACTGACATCTGGGGGCTAGTGTCAAAATTGGGAGAGCCATCTCACAGACTCGTCAAGCAACAGCCCGACATCGTCATTCACACCGAATCATACCTTACAGACAAGGTCCCAGGTACCGTCATCGCCATCTACACACAGACACTGTTGGGAAGGAGTTGCTGTGGGAATAATCAACTTTAGCTGTGGCTCCCATGAAGTCTCACAGCATGAGGTCAAACATTGTCATGGAATCCTCTTGCCAATTTCTAAGTCCCAAATCAGCCCTCAGTTGATAAGTAATAAATCAGTCAACAGACTTCTAAGAAACTTTAGTTAATCTCAGTGTGGGTCTGGGGATCTGCCCATAGTAACTACTGGACACCTTAGCATAATAGGTGTGAGGACAAAAGATGTTGGGCAATGACATAGATTGGCATGTGTTGGCAATAAGCTGGCATCGGGCTATAAAGGGCAGTGAGAGGTGGGTGCTGGGGCATAGATGATGTGAGGGGTGATGCTGGTTTCTGTTTTATTTCATTCTCTGCTCTGACAAAGTGCTGGTCCACTCTTTCCTGGCATTACTCCTATTAGCAGGAGCCCACAGTGCCCCACTGCCAACAACCCTCCGTGCCACCCTCGCCACATGCCCCAGCCAGAAAAAAAATCTGAATTACCAGAACACTTCTGCCTGGTAACTGTCTTAGCTCCACATTCAAACCTTTGAATTTGCGTGTTCCAGTCATAGTCTCTCGATATATTCAGAACCTTCCTGTGTTGAACCTCCTCCATTTTGGTCAGTCACAGGACGAGGACTCCCAAGAGTCCATGGGATTTTTTGACCTCTTCAGGGGAGGGCATTCCTAAGGCAGTTCCACTCTTCTCCTGGGAATCTCCTTCTGGATCAGTGGTGCTGGAAGAGCACAGCAATTCAGGCAGCATCCGAGGACAGGCAAAATCGACGTTTCGGGCAAAAGCCCTTCATCAGGAATAAAGCTGCCTGAATTGCTGTGCTCTTCCAGCACCACTGATCCAGAATCTGGTTTCCAGCATCTGCAGTCATTGTTTTTACCTCCTGGGAATCTCCTGCCAAGTCTGAGTTCAGAGTGGAACAGTTCCTTTGGGAGTCTGGATACATGTGAAGGACACTTACAAGCTTACTCTCTAAATCACCTCACAGAAAAGGAAATTAGCCACTAGCAGTGAGCTGGACAAAATCAGTTGACAGTAGCTCACCCTATCCTCTCATTATTCACCAAGGTGAAATAAATTGACTCAATCCTTAAACATTCCTCAATCAGTATCATTCCGTAGGTATTTGAAGTACCAGTTGGCTCTAATTGTAGTTACTGAGGTCTCTCAGTTACAGCTATAGTTACAGCTATTTGCCTCAGACTGCCTTGGGCTACCTTAACTGACGAACCAAATATCATGATCCGTCCAACTCAGTGAACATTGGTTCAGATAAACACTACCATTTATCATTTATAACACACTCTTTGAGTGCCATCTGCTGGATGTTCTTCAGGACATCTGTACCAGAAATGAAATGTATAACAAAACACAATCAGGGACTGGGACACTTCACACCAGTTACGTAAAGGGACTTTGACCTCTACTGGTTTTCAGTTTGGAATTACTTTTTCACCAGATCCTACAGTTTTTAACATAGGAGCACATAACATCCTTCTCTGATGGATGCCCAATCAAGTACAGTTCACATACAGAGAAATAAACTCAGTATCATGTCTGACTCGAAATCGAATGGGGGTTCTTGTAACTGCCCACACTGACGCGATATGGAGCTGGGTCAAACGAAAATGTGAAGGGAATGGTTTATGATTTATGATTGCTTTGTGATTACTTTGTGTCCCTGTTGATGTTGACAGCAGTTATGTTGCTTCTCAGGTTGGTCAGCATCCTGACCCTCCCACCAGCCTACAGTTTTCAAAAGATAATGCTGGTATCAACTACTTCAGGAAACTGGATAATGTTGATTGATTGTCTTACATGGACCTGCTCCCTCTATAAAAGAGATAGTTGAAGGGTAATAGGTTTCCCATTTTTTGACATTCCTGAAGTCCTCAAGCTAGATAACATACAACGTGAACATCTATTTCATCTTGTCACACAATTACAGTACGGTTCAGATAGAGACCATTCAGCCCATTGATTCTCTTTCGACAAGCAACCCAGGCTGTACCGCTCACCATTCTTAACCCCGATCTCTAAATTCTCTTCCCCTTCAAACATATGCCCAAGTCCCTTTAAAAGGCTTCAATTGGATTTGTATCCATGCACAAACAAAAAAAAAACAAAGGATACTGCCTGTGTTTGAAGGTATAACTTCAAAATAATGCTTCAGTGAGTGAGTGGGCAACCTTCTACAGCAGGGAGGACAGCAGAGGGAGTTGGAGGTGTGTGGATTTTGCTTTGACCGAGCAGGTTTGTTCTGGCTAGTGAGAGGCCCTTGTGCTGTTGAGGTCCCAGCCTCACTTTGATGTAGACACCAAACACAGAGTGTCAAAGAGGTGTCCCGAAAAAACTCCACCCTTGATCAAATGAGGCCCTAGTTAGTATGGTCAGTGGGTGATGAAGTTGGTTAAGTTACAGGTGAGAAAGAGACAGAGGGGTGAGGGTCTCAGGGTGGCTGGTTCCCATTGGTAGTATGCCTGTGAGGCTCAAAAGTAATATCCAATACTTTGTCTTTCAGGGCCATCTTCATTTCCATTGCCAAGGGAGCTGGTCACATTTAAAGATGGAACTGGCAAGATCACTCAGTACTAATGGAGGGGCTAGGGGTATGTCAACAGACCCATAATTATCACCCCTTTAAAAGGCCAGCTTCTTTTAAAGTGTCACCATTGATTTCATGTGGGCAAATATGGCAGTCCACTTGCAAATGGCTGGCTCTCACCATTAGTGATAAGATTACCGGTTAATTTGTTTTGGCGACATTGATTCACCTTTGGAGAACTTCGCTAGTTACTTTTGACTAACATCCTTGGATTATCAACATTAACCTGATGAGGATTTGAGTTAACTATATTGGGTGGAATCTTCCCAGCCCCTCCCTGGGCATTGGGGACACAGTTGGGAAAATCAGAGAGATGGCTGGAAATACAATGTGAAGGGGAAAGGTTTGATTCTGTAACCAGATTTTGAGCAGCAAGCTGAGAATCCCACTAGTGTGTGGAAAGAGGCTTATCTGCAGCGCATGTGTATGCATTAGCCTGTCATTAATGCCTCACCCTGCCTCATAGATACGCAGTGTGCCATTCTCCCCCATGCTGGATGGAAACCAGATGGCGACAGTTCCCGACATAAAAATGAGATACAGCCCTAGTAACCACAACTCACCACTTACACCTTCAGGCCTCCATCTTGGACAGCAGTCACCAATGTCTCAGGACATGGCCCATGGGCAGCGACCACCTGCAACCTCAAACCATGGATATTGGCGTTGGAGATGTACCAACCTCACTCTGCACACTGGTGGCACATCTCTGACCCAGTGACAATACTATTCTGTAGTTCAGTGCTTCACTTTGGAATGCACTGGCACCTTTCAATGGAATGCCTCGTTCGCTGTCTTAGCATTTTGCCCCTGCATGGATGTCCTCTGTTGCTCTGCCTTGCCTTGCATTTTTGCGCTTTGCCCATTAGTCAGAGCTTAAAGCCTCACAGTGCTTCTGTCTTGCCTTGCTGTTTAGTGCAGACACAAAGCCAGGCAGCTTATCATTGTTGTCAGCAGTGATCAGTCAAGGGGATGGACATGTTGCTGTATGGCACTGTGCTACATCAATCTCACTCTGTCCCATTAGTGGCCAACTCACTGCTTGTGCATCAATCAAATGGCCTTGTCTCAGAGTCTAGGGGGAATAGTTCTTCATCAAGTCAGGGAGGACTGCCTTCATTCAGGGGAATCTGACACACTAAGTTAAGGGCAGGGATCAATCCAGGGATTTGGATATGATCAGTCGGCCGGTTGGGGTGGTCAGGGTCAGATGACCTGTATCATACGAGCCTGTTGAGTAGGACACAGTCAGTCCTGTAGCTCCAGGGCAACCCGTCCTAGGAGTTGTACAGTGATCAGTCATGGAGCTGGTCAGTCATAATTTGGTTTTGGTTTTTAGAAGTTGCAGCTGTAAACACAGACCTCAGAGGTGCACATAGAAGAAAACAAAATGAGAGAGAATGTAGAGTTGTGCAGGACTACAGCACAGAAAAAGGTCCTTCGACCCATCTCCACCGGACAAAACCAACCACCTCACTATTCTAATCCCATTTCCACCCCTTGGCCTGTACATTTGTTAGTCTTTGCACCAAATTGTGTATTGAAATACTTCTTAACTGTTCTGAAGGTTTCTGCCTATACCACCCTTGCAGGTAGTGAGTAGGTTATCGGAAGTCTGGGAGGAAGCCTGGGGAGTTCAGTCATGGGGATTAAATACAGCATGCTGAGAGGGGAGATCAATTGTGTAGAGAGTCTCTCAACATGTATGTGGGGGAGAGACAAGACAACAAGGGAGGAGAAGCTGTAATGTTGGTGGGGAGGGGGTGGTGTGTTGTTGACAGTCAACACTATCTTAGGTTCAATGAGGAATAGTGCACTGTTATGTCTGGTGATCATGACTCAATAATCCTGGGTCAGAGGAGTAATGAGGAGGAGGTGAATGGTTAAATAAATGAATGGGGTGGGAACACGTGGTTAATCGATGCCAATGGGGTTAGTGGGGAGGATAATAAAGAAAGGAGTGAAGATTTCGGGGTTTCAGCCAGGCTGAGAAGCTAGGTCTGTGGCTCACTTTATGAAGAGTGACCACTGTTACCTGCATCATTATCCAAATAGTGAGTGTGCAATCCAGAGTGGAGCAAGGGATGTCTTTACTTTTGTGAGGGAGGGGGCTTCACATTCTGTGTGACGAGAAGCCCTTCGAAAGGTGACAGACCCTCACACGGTGCGGGAGGGGAAGGCACTACATGCTAGATGTGACATGAACCCACTGTGCAGACCACAAATCCTGGCCCCAAACACTCCTGAGCACATGCAGCACCAGGAATCAGTCCCAGTCATAGCGGGATGTACACACAATGGATAGTGGCCTGGAAAGATTCACCCTGGTTAACCAAGAAGCAAGTATTTCCCAAGTCCCTTGGCTGCTCCCTATATGCCTTAGACCCTTGGGGAGACTATATCCTAGTGGTATTATTGCTGGACTGTTAATCCAGAGACCCAGATAACATCCTGGGGACCCGGGTTCAAATCCTGCCACAGTAGATGGTAGAATTTGAATTCAACAAGCAAACAATAATCCTGGAATTAGGGGTCTGATGATGACCATGAATCAATTGTCAGGAAAAACCCAACTTGTTCATTAATATCCTTTAGGGAAGGAAACTGCCATCCTTACCTGGTCTGGCCTACATGTGACCCCTGACTCAGAGCAACGTGGTTGACTCTTAACTGCCTTCTGGGTAAATTAAGGATGAGCAATAAACGCTGCCTAGCCAGCAAGGCCCATGGCCTGTGAATAAATAAAAAAAAAATCATGTGGGCACTATGGGTCACTCGTCTGTGCTCCTTCATTCTTGTGGTTGCAGCTAACAGTGAAAAGGGAATGTTACGAGCATAATAATGTATTTATAGTGATGTGTTACCCATTCCCTCCCTCCTTTCCCTTACACGACATCTCGGTGCAGTCCCGGTGTACGTAGCTAAGGTACAGACAGCCTGCCCAACAGTGGAGCCTGGTGGCCCTTGGAGTATTGGCAGGGCAACCCCCAGGGGTGTTTGTCTCTAGAGGGCCCAGACATGCTGAGCGTGGCCTGTCCAGTAGCAGCTTCATCCACATCAGCTTGAACGCCAACTGGGTTGAGAGTGGCAGGCACAGGGAGGTGGAAGGTCTGGCTACCTCTGGAGTGATCTGAGAGGAGACTCTTTTCAGGGCCTGTATGTGGTTCCTTTTCCAGCTGGTCAAATAAAGATGGAAGTGTCTATTTATTTATTTCAGAAGACTGATGGCATCAATGTGAGACACCTCAGCGTTGCCTTGGTGGAACATTAGAAACCGTATCCTCTGATGAGTGAGAGCCTTGGAGGTGCTGATATCATGTGTTGACAGAAGCATTCATCAACAGGATTCAGTTCTGCGCTGGACTCAGTGGCTGGCCTACGGAATTCACATCACTTGGAATTCTCTGAAGAGGCTGCAGGAAGAATTGGCTCTGTTTTGACTCCACTGTAAAATTTACGTCGAAACAGCTGAAGAAATTCCAAGTGAAAATGTCAGGACTGCATTAGGGTTTGATTGGAATATCACGTGATTTGAACAATATTTTCCTAATGGTGGCTACTTGGTTTCTCTGGCTGTTTCTCCCACCTGCTGTATCTCCTGTAAGCAGTCTCAATATGCTATTGCTCACTCATTGCCTACCCTGGCCCCAACATATCACCACACCACCAACTCCATTCTCAACTACACACTTATGGGCTTGCATTTTATTCAGTGCCTTTGGTGAACGTTGATTGAAGAGGGCAAATTTAAGTTTATTGTTTGGGATTTCAATGTGATTGGTTCAGCAACAGGAAGCAGAGTAATGTTCAATGGATAGTTTTTGGGCTGGAGGAAGGTTTGTCAAAGAGTTCCCTAGGTACTAGGACTCTTGCTTTTCATAATATAGATTCATGATTTGGAACTTGGTGTGTCGGGGACGATTTCAAAGTTTGCAGATGAGAGGAAACTTGGAAGGATGCTAAACTGAGAGAAGAACAGTGTGGAACTCTAAAACAACACTGACAACTTGGTGGAGTGGGCTAATGGGTAGCAGATGAGGTTAAATGCAGAGAAGTGAGCAGTGGTGCACATTAGCCAGGGGGTAAAATTCTAAAGAGGGTGCAGGAGCAGAGGGACCAGGTCATATATGTGCATTGAAGGTTGAGCTGCCAGATGAGGTGGTGGAGACTAGTACAATTGCAGCATTTAAAAGGCATCTGGATGGGTATATGAATAGGAAGGGTTTGGAGGGATATGGGCCGGGTGCTGGCAGGTGGGACTAGATTGGGTTGGGATATCTGGTCGGCGTGGACGAGTTGGACCGGAGGGTCTGTTTCCGTGCTGTACATCTCTATGACAGGTGGAGCGAACAGCGAATAAAGCACACAGGGTCCTTGGCTTTATTAATAGAGACATAGAGTACAAGGGCAAGGCAATGATGTTGAACTTGGATAAGACTTGTTAGACCTCAGCTGGAGTATTGTGTACAGTTGTGGGAGGTCACATTAAAGGAAGGTTGGGAATGCATTGGAAAGAGAGCAAAAGCGATTTACAAGAATGGTTTGAGGACCAAGGCACTTCAGTTTCTGCGGAGAGATTGAAGAAGTTGGGGCTGTTCTCCTTGGATAGAAGAAGGCTGACAGCAGGATTGGTAGGGGCTTCCAAAACCATGTGCAGACTGGACACAGAAGGTAAGGGAGAAGCTCTTCCTGCTCATAAAGAGGACAAGAACAAGAGGACACAGATAAGAAAGTGAGGTGTAAATCAAGGAAAATGGTGTGAGAAAAAACTTCTCCACTCAGCGAGTGGTACTGGTATGGTGGAGGCAGGTTGGGGCAGGTTCAACAGAGGCATTTAAGAGGGCATTTGATGATCATTTGGATTGAAATGGCATGCATGGATATGGACCAAAAGGCAGGAGATGGACATTAGGTGTAGAACCAGTGTAGGTATCATGGGCCTAATGACTACCTCCTGTGCCATAACAATTCGATAATTCACAATTCTGTCTATTTCTTTTAAAAAAAGGTGGTCTTGCTCACAACAGAATGACTTTATCTTCTCAGCATAAGAAATTGATTTATGTCGATGTGTTCCTAGAGCTAGTTATTTGTCACATCCTTTTTGAAAAATAGATATATTTTATACTGGTACCTTGAAGTAGACAATGGGGGTAATTAGGTGTATAGGGGGGCGTGGAGGATTAGCAGCTGAACTGAATAAGGGCAGTTATAAGGGTAAGGCTGGGCACAGGGATCTGGATGGAAGTGGTCTTTGAGGGAAGAGCAGGCATATTGAGGGAGATGCTGAAAGGTGGTCATGTTGGGGAGATTAAGGAAGGACAGACGGGTTAGCCAAGAAAAGGCGAACGCCATCTATCATTGTCAGGAGAGACACCTAATGCAGGAAATGAGGGTAAAGGATGAACAACTTGAAGTAAGAGTTTACTGCCACCATCTTTTTCTGATTGGTTTCGAAAGTAAGGCCTCTCAGAGAATATTCGGGGCAAACGGAAAGGAACGAGATCTGTTCTTGCATAACACAAACACACCCAACTGAGGGAATCGAAACAGAAGCTAGAAAATAGTCTGACGCAAGCACTCGGTTACAGGCTTGTCACTGAACGGAAACACTGACTGCAGAATAAAGGTGAATATGTCCTTATAACTCCAAACACCAATATCTCAAACCCATCCTGTCAATCATGAATCTTTGACCAGAAGAGCAGCTAACAGTCACCAGCAGTGAGAGTGGGCCTGGGGGCACTATTCCACATTCTCCCACACGGAATCATTCACAGTCTGTGTCTGCATAAGCTATGGGGTTGAAACCCTTCAGGCTGTAGATTCCAAAGTTGCAAAGCTGATTCACAGGGGATACTGAAGGCCAGCAGAGTCAGATTGTGCTCATTGCCACACAGATGGAAAGCAATCCAGTTTGTCGCATTTACTAGAGAGCCAGGCTGGCAAGGCACCTTCACTGTCTGACTTGCAGCCCATCGCTGGGTTCCTTCAATTCCTTCATATGCAGTTTGTTTGTGGACTGAATGTTGATACCCATGAACCTAAAGTGATTTCAATGTCTTTTTAAACTTTTATTTCTTAATCTCGCACCTTGGTACTCCTTTGGCCTGTTGGAGTTTGAAGAAGCCTGCTGTCTGTTTTGCTGTCTTGCTGAAATTGATTAGATTACTTTAGTGGTCTAGCACCAAGAGAGCTCCAGCCTGATACAGGGGCTCCTGCAGATTAAACCGCAATGTCCTGAGCCAAAACTGATGAAGCCATTTGGTTCCCTGGGGGTTGGACGTGGTGTGACAAGACAACTCTGGTGTGATAATCTCAGGGTGTCTGTCTGTCACTTCTCTTCCCTGTCAGTGCGTGAGAGCATCTTCCTCACCTCATGAAAGAATGGGGCACCTGGAGAGAGGTTAAGGTCCCCCGACTCCCAGTTGCCATGCCAATGAATGAATGGGTTTGAAGTGCAGGTCGCAGTCTACATCTGACATACTACAGGACCTGGTACTCCACAGTCATCTCCATCTGGTTCATGCAGTCACCTATGGGCTTGCATGCCTGAACCATGGTATCTGATAAGACTGAGCTAGACCCCTCTGCAATTTCCTCCAGTCTGTGCATGATCTCTGATGACTCGGTGAAATATTCCCCTGCTTGCCTCCATCAGCAGATTAATGGCTATGTCCAGGGGCACATCATGTGTACTGTGTTCAGCAGCAGGGTGTCAGAGAGCTCTGTGTTTCAGTCCTGCTTTAACTGTGGCTCTGTGTCAGTGCTGCCATCACCAGAATGTGACCCTGTGCCTGTTTGGAATAGACTTGGGTAAATGTCTCTGCACTGGCTGAGGGTGGGGAGGAACATTCTGAGACTTGCATCTATTCCTCCTCAGACATGTGCTATGAGGAGCTAGTAGGGATGGGCCTGGGGTCTATTGGTGCTGGCTTGGAGGTTGCACAGGAAAACATAAAGATTTGTTTGTGTCCTGAACTGCCACCCGTACCCAAAGCTTTCTTAAGACGTAAGTGCTTGATGTGCAACTAGGAGTAGAGGGTTGGAGGTCTTCTCACTCAGTGACCGTGGATATGCAATCTCCCCTTCAAAACAGGGGTATCTTCCCCTTACCCTCCTACTGGGTCTGCAGTCTGCTCCTCGAAGGGCCTGAGAACCCTAATGTCAGGCATTCCCCACCCCACCAGTCTGCACACCTTCATGCTGGCTGTGTATGTTCATCTCCTATAGTCGGAAGGAATCATTGAGAGACATTAGAACGGGTGCAGAGCACTTTGCCTACATTGTATTGATAGAGATGTCAGTCACCAGCGCTGTGATTGTGCATGTACTTTACAAGAATATAGAAGTTAGGGTAAGTTAGGGTTAAAGGATTCTGACTCAAAGAGCTAGAATCGACATAATCAATAAAGGATTAAATGATGTGTGTTGCTTAGATACCTGTGAGGTGCTCATCCTGAACATGTTCTGAGGTGGTGGCCTTGTCCCCGGGCAAACATTTGGCGGAAAGTAATCAAACATGCAGGTTCTCCGAGCTGTGGTAAAAGGTCAGTGAGGTACGTGAGCTTCTGTGTCCTGCAGGTCATTTCATGTTTATCTCTGTAGCTGGCAGAGGTGTGAGAGCCAGCCGCACTGCAGTGCTTTGTATTATTACATTTGTAGCTGCAATTGGAACGATTGACTATACATGAGGTATCTCATGGCAATGCCTGGCACCCAACATTTTGACAGTCCTGTGCAGAGGCAATGTGACCTCCCGCTAACAGAGACATGAAGCATTGGGTAGACAGTGGTATGTACCCTGAAGGACTGCAAGGGACTATTCCTCCTGCTGCAGCACTAGAGCCTGATTCCCTTGAGCTCTCCAAGGTCACTAATGTCTGCAGCACATCTGTTCAGGCTGCATTTATCAGTCGGAACGGCCTCTTCTTGCCATCGCTATGGAAAAGTGTTAGCGTTCTCCCCAGAACAACTTTCAGGAGAACCTCTGGGAATGCATTGCTGAAACAGGCGATACTTTCCTCTGTGTCTCTGATATCTTCAGGGGGTGGGCGGGGGGAGTGATGAGCAGAGGGTGAGTAATATCTCTGGAGTGAAATGCTGTACCAGGTGCCCTTTTAAACACAGCAACGGGCAGACAAATTCTTCCCATAAACTTGTTTCCTTTTATCCACACGTGAACATGTAATCAGCTGATGAGAACAAAACCTTAGCAAAGCAGCTTACTTCTTTCCCAACTGGAAGCTACTCTGTTTTAGACCCAATGTCAGGCTTAATCTTAAAAAATATTGTGTAATAATAATCTTGAGTTGAAGATCTAACCCCTAGTCCTAACACGAATCTTCTTTGCTTGGGTGATACTAAATAACTCAAATCTGGACAGTATGAGTTGACTTTTGATTGTAAGTTTGTCCCTGATGCAGGACTCTGTGCTCTACAGTCTGTTCCCTGGGATGCACACTGAGACAAATATTGACATGCGCCTGGAGGACCATCAACTCGGTGAAAGATGCTCTTTGGCCTGCCCGAAACTTGTTGGTCTCCCAGTGAAAAGAGTTGACCTTGACTGAGTGTGGCAGACTGGCACATTCCAAGGTCCAGGACTATATGCTGAGAGATGCCCTAAAGCTTGGGGCAGCTGTCCGCAAGGCGCAGCGGGGAAAGACCACCGTCTAAGGCCTTTCTGCTGAAGTACAATGGGGGTCCATTCAATGCAAATGCTGTGATGCAAAAGAAGGAAATACCTTTGGTTCTTGCAACTGCAGAGAATGCCAGATTCCAAGATTCGTTTGTCTTGATATGCAAAGCATGTACGGAATGGTTTCAGTGCCTGTGAACGGACACAATGAATTTTTATGAAGAATGTATATTTTTGCCAACTATAGAGAAAAAATTCACCAAATATTGGAGTGATTTGCAACCTTCTACCTGTGAGAAGAGCTAACCTATATGATTCTGGTGGTAGTGACACGACCTAGAGCACAAGGCCGAAGGATTCTAAGGCTGGTCAGAATCATAGAGATATACAGCATGGAAACTGACACTTCAGTCCAGTCGTCCATGCCAACCAGATATCCTAACCTAATTCAGTCCCATTTGCCAGCACTTGGCCCATATCCCTCCAAACCCTTCCTATTCATATACCCATTCAGATGCCTTTTAAATGCTGCAATTGTACCAGCCTCCACCCCTTCCTCTGGCAGTTCATTCACCACCCTCTGCATGAAAAGGTTACCCCTTAGGTCTCTTTTAAATCTTTCCCCTTTCACCCTAAACCTATGCCCTCTAGTTCTGGACTCCCCCACCCCAGGAAAAAGACTTTGTCTATTTATCCTATCCATGCTTGTCATGATTTTATGAACCTCGGTGTGGACCTGACGAGGGAGTCGCGGAGGGAGTGGTCTTCCCGGAAAGCTGATAGGGGAGTTGGAGGGAAATATATCCTTGGTGCTGGGGTCTGTTTGGAGGTGGCGGAAATGACGAAGGATGATACGATGTATCTGGAGGTTGGTGGGGTGGTAGGTGAGGACCAGTGGGGTTCTGTCCTGGTGGCAATTGGAG
>NC_057716.1:16092229-16124561 GCF_004010195.1 Chiloscyllium plagiosum | reverse complement strand
GGCCTATCACCCTCACCTTAACCTCCTTCCACCTATCGCATTCCCAACGCCCCTCCCCCAAGTCCCTCTTATCTTTTATCTTAGCCTGCTTGGCACACCCTCCTCATTCCTGAAGAAGGGCTTATGCCCAAAACGTCGATTCTCCTGCTCCTTGGATGCTGCCTGACCTGCTGGTCTTTCCAGCAACACATTTTTCAGCTCTCAACCCAACAAGTCTACCCTAACCCTCCAAAGAGTATCCCACCCAGACCCATTCCCCTATTACTCTACATTTACCCCAAACCAATGCACCTAACCTACACATCCCTGATCACTATGGGCAATTTAGCATGGTCAATTCACCTAACCTGCACATCTTTGGAATGTGGGGGGAAACCCATGCAGACACAGGGAGAATGTGCAAGCTCCACACAGACAGTCGCCTGAGGCAGGAATTGAACCCGGGTCCCAGGCACTGTGAGGCAACAGTGCCAACAACTGAGCCACCGTGACCCCACCCCCCCCGAAAATGCAGCACCTCATATTTATCCAAATTAAACTCTATCTGCCACTCCTCATACCACTGGCCCATCTGATCAAGATCCCGTTGTAATCTGAGGTAACCGTTTTTGCTGTCCACCACACCTCCAATTTTGGTGTCATCTGCAAACTGACTAACCACACCATCTATGTTCACATCCAAATCATTTATATAAATGAATAAAATGAATAAAAGTAAACCCAGCACGAATCTTTGTGGCACTCCACTGCTCACAGACCTCCAATCTGAAAAACAACCCTTCATTTTCAAAGTTTTCCAGAATAGGAGACAGATTCATACACTTTGCCCATTGCCCCAAGCTGGATGCTCCCCTCTCTGAGTGGGTTCCTCACTGCCTCCCATGGTGGACAGGAAGGTGGGAAATTGGGCAGATCCAGCTCAGGACCATTATCGACTGCTGGCCTTCCACAGCCAATCCCCTGTTGTTCGGTTGAGAAAGCTTTCCTCAGTCTTCAGTTGAAGATTGTCCTGTGATGTCATTTTCCCTGTTCCATTGGGATTTGAGCAAGATGACATTGGTGGTCAATAGGCAGTCAGATAACATGTGAGTGACGGGCACAGAGACCTTTTACTGATTTAGTCCCACAGCCTTTAATCAGTCATCCTGACACAGTGGCTTTCACTCAGTAGCAGGAGCTGCCTGAGTTTTTAATGCTTGAGAAATTTTAGCTTAAAGTGTTCATGTAAACAATTCCTCACAGGATTGACCTGAATTCGAACCCACACAGTTGACTGAAGATTTTAATCTGAATTGAAGTCAATTTCAAGGCAAGTTACCATTAATTTTTAAACCACCTCACTCCCGCTCCCCCCTACCCCGACTGCGTAACCCACCCTCCCCACCTCCTACACCTTTAAATAGTTCAATGGGTTAAGTCTCAGTTGGCTGAAGTGGGGAAATACTGGCAGTGTTCTTGAATCAGAGAGGGTTCTCATTCTCTGGACTGCTGTTCAAGGATTCTTTGCTGGAGAGTGTGCTGAGGTATTGACTTTGGGTGAAGTCAGGAGTGCACCTTAGCTGTGACAGTCTTTTACCACTGGGGTCAAATTGGACAGACAATGAGTCTTTTCATGTCTGCCATTCTTGGCATGCTTACATTGACCAACCAGAATCTTGACCGCCTACACTTGAAAGTGGGAATTCTGGGAGAGAGAAGTGGGTAGCTGCTCTCCATGACCCAAATGCTAGCAAACAGCTTTCTTAGGAGAGCTGGGGCATGGTAAGTAGGGTAAAGGGGTTGTGGGGAAAATAGTGGGGTTTGGTTAAAACAAAATCGTTTGTACATTTTGATGAATTTGATACTTTCCTAGTGTTCTTAGCGCCTGCTCTCGCGCATCATGGACCTCTGGTGCTCCCTGTGCTCTGACCCGCACCTGCAGAGAAACATATCAACATTAAGCCAATCTGACCTCCCTGCTTGGCACTGCTGGCAACCTTGACAGTCTCCTGGGCAAAGTGATGTGTTAATGTCAACTGTGAGGCAACTTTTTTTTTGCTAGGTGTTCTTCCATTTGAGGAGGGATTGAGATCCCTTAAACCCATTTCATTTCGCACCTTCAAACACCATTGGAATAGGGTGTAACTTTGTTAAAAATCCTATCTGATTTGGGCATTCATTCAAATGTGAGTTGAAAATAGCGTCAGACTGTTTCTGCTAAAATGTATCCTGAATGATTTCTCAAGCCAAAGAGGCAAATGATTAAGGTATTAATCATACTGTGGAAGTAAGTGATATATGTGCCTCAGTGTATGGAGTTGAAATTTACCATGACATCCAGCCTGCTTGGGTTCTATTAGACTGAAGACGACAGCTTTCCCTACATGAGGAGCAATCGAGCTGATAATTGGTTACTATGGTGTTTGGTGTCCTTCATAAGAAATTCATTGTAACCATTGACTTTGCAAGAAGTGTAGAAAGATATTTACTCTCCATGGGTTATGTGTTCCTTTGTGTAAGACTAGAGATGTGTTTGTTTTCCACTGTAAGGTTAAACCTCCAATGAAGGTATTCGGTTTTTGCAACACAGCTTGCCAGAGAGGTATTTGTTGGTGGCTACGGAAATAAAAACAAGTTGAGGAGCCAGTAATAATCCTTCAATCTGTACATCAGCAGCTACTGGGTCATGCCAACATATCAAAATATATCAATGTAACAATTCAATATATGTGTTGAAAGGTACAATCAATGTTGACAGCAGTATAAATACATCCATCACCATTTAAGGAAGAAATGTTTAACACAGAGTGAATGCAAAGAATTCAACAAGTGTACTAGCTTTTCCCCCTGAAAACACAAATGAGAGGTCAACATCTTGGAGCACCTGACAGGAGGCCCAGTGGAAGCTGCACAATTTCAGTACACCGCATGGGTGAAGATTGGGAGAGATGTGATCATGAAGGAAAGTAGAAAAATACATATGTAACAAATTGTCATTGAAGGGAGAGCCACTACATGAGGAGCAATTACAGGATTCATTCACTATCTGATTTGGATATTCATTCAAATCGGCCAGTGTGCAACTACAGGATTGTGACTGTGAACTTGACTGAGATTATTGAAAAGAGTTTAGACGCTATCAGGGCTACTGAGATTGGAAAGGTGCACATGGAGAGTGGTTTGTACGTTGTATGATCTGTGCATTGTGCCACGCATTATGCAATCATGCATATGAAATCATAGATTCTCAAAACAGTTACAAAACCAAAGGAGGCCATATGGACCATCATGTCCATACTTAGTCTCTGCAAGTGCAACTCAGCTTTTCCCACTGTCAGACCTCTTCCCACTCACCCGCAAAATTCTTTCTCTTCAGATATTTGTTTAATTCCCTTTTAAACACCAGAAGCAAAACTACCTCCACTATCCTCTCAGATCTGAACCATTCATTCCTAAAGGAGCTTTTCCTCATGTTGCCATTGATTCTCTTGACATTCACCTTTAATCTATGACCTCTGGAACTCAACCTTTTCACCAATGAGAACAGGTTCTCTCTGAAACCTCTGCCTAGGCCCTTAATGATTTTGAATACTGCCACCCAAATCTCCTCTGAACCTTCCCTTCTCCAAGAACAACAGTCCCAGGCTCTCCAGCCTATCCACAGAACTGAAATTCCTCATCCCTGGGACTATTCTCATTAATCTTTTCTGTATTCTGTCTAATGCCCAAACTCCATTTTGAATGAGTGATGCCCAATTGAAGCCAGGCCGGTGTTTTATGAAGGTTTCATCAGGCGGACAAAAGTAGATAACAAATTTTGAAACTCGAATAAATCAGACAAAGCATCAAAGTGTTCTTATAAGCCCTGTTCCCATTTGCAACTTAATCAGGCACCGGTGCAGACCCATGAGTGAATACACACAGGATGAGTGCTGAAGGATCAAGTAATAGAGGGAATAGTTTGTCAATTCAGTTCTTACTGAATTTTAAGGGATACTCTTGGGATTTCTTTTAGTTCCAATGGAGACTGGTATAATACCAGGTCACTAAAAGAATGATTCCTTCTTTATCCACATAATGAAACTGGACCAAAAGTCCAAACTGCAATCAGCCATAATCATCTGAAACACCAGCAACTGAAATGGAGACTTCTGATATGTAGCCAGAGACTCAGTTTGGCAATCTCATATTCATGTTTCACTGTGTTTGGAGAAGATTTGGGATGAAATCTGTAATCACCCCCGGTTTAACCTGTCAGGACTATAGCTGCAGCAAGCACAACAAGGAGAAACTTAATAACTGCTGGATTTTCACTGTATTATGTCCAAACAGACAAGTCACCTCTTGAGAAAATGCCGAGTGGTGGACATGTGTACAAGACTAGCCAGCTCATTGGTCATTGTCTCAGAAGCAGATCCATGCCAATATGTAGGAACGCACAAGTGATTCTAAGTGCTGCCTGAGATGCAGGAAAGGTAGACAACAGAAAATGAGGTGCCTACTATTGACACAGATGCATCATGGTTTCTCACAGATATTCCCAAAACTTGCTGCAAAATGGCTTGTTGTGTACACATTCACCAATAATCTAAAATTGTCACAGCACTTAAGGGGTGAATCTACTAAAGATATGGGCTAGAATTAACGGGAGAAGCACACTCTTGGCAAGTGGATTTAACTAAACATCGCCCTACACTATTTATCTCAAATACCTCTGCAGCTTATGTTGAACTGATAGTAACTCAGCAAGAACAACACCCTATTTGGCACCTTAGGGAATGGCGGGACCATTAAGTTACCCCGTAACCAGTTAGATTTTAGGATTGAGAAAGAAATAGACAAATGATGGAAAAGTAAATATGATGAATTAGAATTAAACCAGGTATAGAAAGAGAAATTAAGGAAGTTTAACATGTTACATTTTTAAAAGACGCAGCAGCAATTCACTGCATGGAGGAATGAGATTACATGTTTTAATGATTTCCTCTCTGAGCCAGACAGCTTTATTTGCAATTGTTAACAATTATCATTCTGGTGAAAGGACTACGTGCGCACTTAATCATTAAACAGCTTTCTGTGGCTAGTTTGACGCATGCACTGGAATCCAGTACTCGATGAGCAGACGTTTCCTCCCCAGTTAAATCTTGGAAAGACTGCAACCATTGTTTTCAGTACAAGTCCCGAACTCCGTTTGCGAACTGCTGACTCCATCCCAACAGTCTGAGGTGAAGTCAGGCTGTTTTCAATTGTGGTGCCACACTTGATTCTGAGATGAGCTTCCCATTTCATACTTCATACCATCATTAAGACCATCTATTTTCATCTCTTGATATTGCTCAACTTCACATTTTATCAGCTTGTTTACTGCTGAAACTTTCATCCATGCCTTCATTACATCTACACTGCACTATTACAACAAACTCCTGGCTGGTCCCTCAAGTTTACTCTCTGGAAATGTGAGGCCATCTTAAACTCTGCTACCCATGTCTTGTGCTGCAGCAAGCCCCATTGTCCTATTGTGCCCATGCTCTTTGCTCTGGTGAAGCAACATCATATCCTTAGAGTTTTCACCCTTGCTTTCAAATTTGTCCGTGCCCTGTTATCTTCTCCAATTCCATAACCTTCTAAGATATCTGCACTTCTTTTGTAGTTGCCTCTTGCAATAATCAAAATTGCCCCGCCACAAGTATGTGTCTTCAGCTGCCTGAACCCCAAACTCACAAGTTTCAGTCTCTACACCTCTCCATCTCTCTTTTGTCCTTTAAAATAGTTTCATAAACACACCTCTTGGACCAGGTTAAAAATCACACAACACCAGGTTATAGTCCAACAGGTTTAATTGGAAGCACACTAGCTTTCGGAGCGCAGCTCCTTCATCAGGTGGTTGTGGAGGGCACAATTGTAAGACACAGAATTTAGAGCAAAAGTTTACAGTGTGATGTAACTGAAATTATACATTGAAAAATACCTTGATTATTTGTTAAGTCTCTCATCCGTTAGAATGACCATGATAGTTTCACTTCTTTCATATGTAAATCACAAAACTTTTTTTTTAAAGTTACATTCTCAGGTTAACTGTAACAATTGGTGTCAGGCCAGATTCCAACTCTTGGCCCAGGTTTTTGATCATCCTACCTAAGGTCTCCTTACGTCACTCAGCTGCTATTATTTGTTTTACAATTGT
Organism: Chiloscyllium plagiosum; assembly: GCF_004010195.1. Classification (NCBI taxonomy): domain Eukaryota; kingdom Metazoa; phylum Chordata; class Chondrichthyes; order Orectolobiformes; family Hemiscylliidae; genus Chiloscyllium; species Chiloscyllium plagiosum. Next base: position 16,118,398 of record NC_057716.1, on the reverse strand, counting down.
CCTGTGAAGTCCCTTGGAATGCTTCGTTGTGGTAATAGTGATATGTAAGTATGAACTGTTATTGTGACTGGGCGTTAAACAAATCTATCAAGTTCTTAAAAATAATAGGGTAGCTAAGAGAGATCGTGATGTTGTATGAGGCAAATGATGATTAACCAATGTTTGGAGAATCACAGCTCAGATATCCCACAAGTCCCTGAACTTGCAGCTGATATGCATTCAGATAATGGTTTGTCTCATCAATGCTCTGCTATTTTTCCCCTAGGATCGGACCCAATGTGTTCTTTTGAGTTTATTACTACAACCCGTCAGACAATAAGGCTGCAACTTTGTTTAGTGAGTCACTGAACTTTGACCCCACATTTACTGAGCAACAAACACTGGTTGCCGTAGCAATGGCTGCTTTCTGTGTGCAGCTTTTGTAAAAGTGAGAAACAAACTGCGAAATTCAACATTTGAAGAGGGTAGAGTGGTTTTATTGGTGGTGCTGGCAATGTGCCGCGTTGTTTCCCATTATGCTGCAAAAGATATGCTCACCAGCATCCTGCTGGACTTTTGTCTTCAACGTGGCATCAGTCACGGACTCCATCAGCAAGCATTTCCATTCGGGAAATGGAGATCGCGCCTTTTTCTTTGGGGAGTGCCAACTCAAAGCTGTCAGTTGTTAGGGCAGCCTGCTGTGTACTTGGCTGGTGCTGAATGACTCGATGAGTTCGGCTTTCACATCAATGGCCAAGAATGAAATGGATTCCTTCCCTATTGTTCTAATCAAGGAGATTACAGACTGGGCCTTTGGTTATCATCAACTATTAGGGACTGTTCCAAAGTTTCAATATCATGGGTCGGTGGACTTACAATACTGGCAGGAAATATGTTCCACAAAGCTATTTTTCAGCCTTTCCCTTTTTAGATGGAATTCTGTGTGCAATCTGAGACACAGAAACGGACTAACTGGCCCATGCTGATGTTTCTGCACCACACGAATCTCCACTTCAATTTCATCATAACCTATCAGCATAGCCTTCCAATCTATTCTAGCTTCCCTTATTTTGCCTATCTTATTTGCCTCAACTAATCCTTGTAGGTAGCATCAAATTCTCATTAACATCCTTCAGGGAAGGAAATCTTCCAAGTGAATCCAGACCCACAGCAATGTGGCTGGGTCTCAACTGCCCTCTGAAATGACCTAGCAAGCCACTCAGTTGTACCAATCACTACAAAATCACACCAAAAAAATTGAAATCACACAGAGCGCCCAGCATTTCCACAGGCACCGGAAAAGACAACGGCAGAAACAGCCCTGTTGACCCTGCAAGTTCCTCCTCACTAACATCTGGGGGCTCATGTCAAAATTGGGACAGCAGTCTCACAGACCAGTCAAGCAACAGCCTGGGCAAAGAAGCTTCCTGTTGATTACCACGTACCATCCACCCTCAGTGTCCGTATTGAGCTATAGTCCAAGAAAGCTCTGGGGATGGGAAGGGCATCTGGGTGAGGGATTTCGATGTCCATGGTCAAGAGTGGCTTGGCAGCAGCACTACTGATCGAGCTGGTTAGGTCCTAAAACCCATAGCAGCTAGACTGGGTCTGCAGCAGGTGGTGAGGGAAATACATACTTCACCTCATTTTTACCAATCTGCCGGCTGCAGATGCATCAGTCCATGACAGTATGGACAGTTCTGGAGATGAAGTCCCACCTTCATATTGAGAATATCCTACATTATATTGTGCGGCACTATCACCGTGCTAAATGGGACAGAATTCAAACAGATTTAGCAACTCAAGCCTGGGCATCAACAGCAGCAGAGTTGTACTCCAACATGATCTGCAACCTAATGGTCCAGCATACCCCCACTCAGCCATTACCATCAAGCCAGGAGATCAATGCTGATTCAATGGGGAATGCAAGAGGGTATGCCAGGAGTAGCACCAGGCATTCCTTACAATGTGGTGTCAACCTGGTGAAGCTACCAAATAGCCCACTTGCATTTGAAACAACATAAGCAGCATGTGATAGACAGAGCTAAGTGACCCCACTAATAATGGATCAGATCTAAGTTCTACAGTCCTACCACATCCAGCCACGAATGGTAGTTGACCATTTAACAACTCACTGGAGGAGAAGGATCCATTAAGATCCCCATCCTCAATGACGGAAAAGCCCAGCACATCAGTGCAAAAGATAAGGCTGAAGCATTCTTTAGTTAGAACTGCCAAGTGGGAGATCCATCTCGGCCTCCTCCAGTGGTCCCCAGCATTACAGATACCAGTCTTCAGCAAATTTGATTTACTCCACGTGATATGAAGAAACATTTGAAGGCACTGGATACTACAAAGGCTATGGGCTCTGACAACATTCTGGTAATAGTACTGAAGACTTGTGCTCCAGAACTTGCTGCTCTCCTAGCCAAGCTCTTCCACTACAGCTACCTCGACCAGATAATGTGGAAAATTGCAGACGTGTGGCCTGTACACAAAAAAGCAGGACAAATCCAACCCGGCCAGTTATTGTCCCATCAGCCTACTCTCGATCATCTGTAAAATGATGGAAGATGTCAGTAACAGTACTATCAAGGCAGCATCTGCTCAGCATAACCTGCTCAGTGATGCCCAGTTTGGGTTCCACCAGGGACACTCAGGTCCTGACCTCATTACAATCTTGGTTCAAACATGGACAAAACAGCGGAATTCCAGAGGTGAGGTGAGAGTGACAGCCCTTGACATCAAGGCTGCATTCAACTCAGTGTGGCACCAAAGAAGCCCCAGCAAAATTGGAGTCACTAATCACCTTCCTTCCATCATGAAGTAGGGATGTTCGCCGATGATTGCAGAGTGTTCAGCACCATTCGTGACTCCTCAGATACTGAAGCAGTCCATGTTCAAGTGCAACAAGATCTGGACTTTGGCTGACAAGTGGCCAGTTAAGGTATGTACCACACAAATGTCAGGCAATGACCATCTCCAATAAGAGGCAATCGAAACACCACCCTTGACATTCAATGCTGTTAACCTTATTGAATCCCCACTTTATCAACATCCTGGGGATTACTCAATTGTACTCACCATGCACACATAGTGGCTACAAGAGCAAGTCAGAGGCGAGGAATACTTGGTGAGCGGCTCATCTCTGACTCCCCAAAGCCTGTCCATCATCAGCAAGGCAAACGTCAGGAGTGTGATGAAACACGTCCCGCTTGCCTGGATGGGTGCAGCTCCAACACACAGCTGTAGATTATGTTCGAATGCAATTGTGCTGCTGCTGCTGATGACCAATAGCACGTTATGAATGCCCAGTTTTGAGTTGCTAGATCTGTACAAAATCTATCCCATTTGTTATGGTAGTTCACACAGGATAATGGAAGATTTTCTCAATGCCAAAATGGGACATGGTCCCCACAAGGACTGTGCTGTGGTCACTCCTACTAATGCAGTTATGGACAGATGTATCTGCGGTTGGCAGTTCGGTGAGGATGAAGTCCAGTCCCCTATTAGTTCCGTTACTGCCTCCTGCAGAGTTGACCAGCTCAATCAGTAATGGTGCTGCCAACACACACTTGGTGATGACCATTGAAGTTCCCCTCCCAAAGTCCATTTTGCAACTTTGACTTCTTCAATGCTTCCTCCAATTGTGTTCAATTTGAAGGAGTGCTGATTCATCATGGTGATAGTAGCATGTGCAAATTGGCAGCATATTTCCTTTCTCATTTTATGTGCTGACGCCGTAAGATGTGTGTAGTCTGGAGTCAATGTTAAGGATTCCCAAGGAATGTGCTACCACCTCTGGTGTTGGCAGTGTCTGGGACGTTGTCTGTAAGGTATGATTCTGAGAGTGTGACTATTTAAGGGTGTTGCTTGATTAGTCTATGAGACAGCTCTCTCAATTTTGGCACCAGCACTCAGATGTTAATAAGGAAGGCTTTACTGAATGAACAAGGCTCAGTTTGCATTGTCATGAACATTGCATGGGGAATAATCCAGCTGCTTACATTCTCCTTTGGAGAATTTTTTAGTTTGACACAACTGAGTGGCCATTACAGACGGCCACCATCATCAGGCCTATAGCACTGGTCTGGAGTTGCTAGATCTGACTGAAGTCCAACGCATTTAGCATGGTCACAGTGCTAATGGAGATGTCTTCAATGTGCAGATGGGACATCAACTCCACAAGAGCTGCTGTGGGTCTGGAGTCACCCATAGGTTCGATCAGGTAAGGAAAAACTATTTCTTTCCCTAAAGGAAGGGCATTAGTGAACTTGGTGGCTTTTTAAATAATGATCGACATAATTAGATTTTAAATTCCAGATTTTGGGTTTTGAATTCAAATTCCATTACCTGTCCTTTTGTTGAATTTGAGCCCAGATTCCTAGAACATTACCTGGATCTCTGGTTACTAAGCTATCGACAATACCCACACACCATTGTCTCCCCACAGATTCAACTAAACAAAGCTTAAAACTCACACAACACCAGGTTATAGTCCAACAGGTTTATTTGGAAGCAGTAGCTTTTGGAGCCCTGCTCCTTCATCAGGTGGCTGTGGAGCAGGAACATAAGACACAGAATTTAACAGCAATCTTGGTTTGTTCAATATATCATTTCAGTTGCATGACACTGTAATCTTTTACTATAAGCTCTGTGTCTTATGATCCTGCTCCACAGCTACCTGATGAAGGAGCAGTGCTCTAAAAGTTAGCATTTCCAAATAAACCTGTTGGACTATAACCTGGGTGTTGTGTGATTTTTTAACTAGTCCACCTCAGTCCAACACTGGCACCTCCGAATCATAAACAAAGCTGGTTAGCAGTAAAGTTAATCTCATGTGAAGCATTTTCTATTTGAAATAACCCTGATCTATTTTCCAAAAGGCTGGTCCAGTGTTCGATTACTTCATCCTAGGAATTTTGAAGAGAAACAGCCTGCAATGTTACAGGTTGAATTATGTAATTATTAGCTCTGGACAATGTAACCAAAGGAACTCACTATTTAATTCCCATGGCTCTGGGCAACCCATGTACAGCCTGGTACAACTGCTAGAACAGAAATTATGTTTAGAAAGGCCAAAAGATGACATGCCTCATTTCCAAATCAAATACTCTTGGGCTCAAGAATCTCTGCTGCACTCCTCCTTTTACTTTGAGCTGTCTGATTACAACCTTTCTCCACTGGCTTGTGACTGTTACACCGTATCATCAAGCATCACATTTCAGTCATGAAGGTATATTTGTATCTTCAGTACATGATGGTAAATTAATGGAGTAGCTTAGCCATTCATTGCAGAATCAGCCTGATTGTCATGCCATTGGCATCAACTGAGTGAGAATTGGGCAGGTTCCGTACTGGATGTATGATTCACTCGACCAGATTATTTGCCTGAAAAAAATAACATTTATGTAGCACCTCTTATGACCTCAAGACATCCCAAAGTGCTTTGCAACCAATTCAAGGTTCGGTCACTGCTGCAAGGTGATGCAGCAGCTCACTGGAGTTGAGCAAGATCCCACCAAGCCAGAGAATCAGTTTTTGTGATGTTGATTCACAGCTGAGTATTGACCAGGTCGTGGGAGATAACTCTCATGCCTGTCTTTCAAATATTGCTTTTCTGTCCATCTGAAAGAGCTGTCGGGATGTCAGAGCAATTCATCTTAGCGCCTTGAAGCCAGTCGTCCTCTCTTACTGACTTTCTATATTGACATATTCTTTATTCTCTCTCTTCCAGGTCTGCTTCTTCCTCACTCACGTGTCGGTCACAATTTCCTCAGTTCCTGCTGGCTGACCAATTCTGTCAGTGTTTGTGACAAAGTTGCTAGCTGTGGCTTTGTAATGAACAAATAGTGGTCTTTTGACTGACTGGCATGCACTGGTAACAAACTGCAGCATCTTAACAGTGTTCCACGATCATAAATCCACCCTGTCACAATTTTGAAAGTCCCGTTTAAACCATTTCAGTAAAAGGAAAGACATCGACCTTGCCTGCCTTTTCAAGTGTTCATCCCTGTTTCAAATCCACCTGGAAACTGGTGGCACTGTAGGCAGTGAAGAAGGCTTTCTAACAATGCAAAGAGATCTGGATCATATGGGTCAATGAAAAATGGCAGATAGAGTTCAATCTGGATAGATATGAGCTATTGCATTTTGGTACAACAAACAAGGGTAGAACTTATACAATTAATCCCTGTTCCCTGGATGCTGCCTGACCTGCTGCGCTGTTCCAGCAATAAAGTTTCAACCTTGATCTCCAGCATCTGCAGACCTCACTTTCTCCTCAATTAATGGTTGGGCCTTGTGTGGTGTTGTAGAACAGAAGGACCTGGAGTACTTAATTCTTTGAAGTTTGCGTCACCTATAGACAAGCTGGTTAAAAAGGCACTTGGAATGCTTGCCTTCCTTGCTCAGTCCTTTTGAGTATAGGAGTTGTGAAGTCATGTTGAGATTATACAGAACACAGGTGAGGCCTCTTCTGGAATACTGTGTCCAGTTCTGGTCACCCAGTTATAGGAAGGATATTATTAATCTGGAGGGGATTCAGAAGAGATTTACTAGGATGTTGCCGGGTATAGAAGGTTTGAGTTATAAAGAAAGACTGGATGGGCTGGGACTTTTTTCATTGGAGCATAGGAGGTTGAGAGGCGATATAACTGAAGGATATAAAATAATGAGAGGTATAGATAGAGCAAATGGGAGTTATCTTTTCCCTAGGATGGGGGACTTCAAGACTAGCGGGCACATTTTTAGGGTGAGAGGAGAGACACTTTAAAAAACTTAAGAGGGACAATTTTTTTACACATAGGGTGGTTCACATGTGGAGTGAACTTCCTGAGGAAGTGGTGCATGTGGGCACAATTACAGTGTTTAAAAGACATTGAACTAATAATATAAACAGGAAAGGTTTGGAGGGATATGGACCAGGAGCAGGCAGGTGGGACTAGTTGAGCTTGGGACTATGATCTGCATGGACTGGGTGGGCGGTAGGGTCTGTTTCCGTGCTGTATGACTGTGACTGTTTCCCCTCTTTCCTGCTGTAATTGTTTCCATTCCTCTCTGCGCCATATCTGCCGCTTTTTTTTTCCATTCCGGCTTTTTTAAAGCAGTCCCCAATTTTGGTTCCTACCTTTTTGCCGTTCGTCTGTTTGGGCCCTAAACTCTGGATTTCCCTTCCTAATCCTTTCCACTCTCCCCTTCTAAGAGGCTGCACTGACCTCCGGGATCAAGCTTTTTGCCCATCTGTCCTCGTGTCAAACATTTCTTCACAAAAGCACATTGGGAAGTTTTATTGCATTAAAGGCGCTAAATAAATGCAACTTGACGTTAGTCTTTAAACTCGCAGTCACGCTTTTTTTTTATCAGTTCATACAATCACGTTCAAAGCGGTGTTGACAGCAATGTTAATCAGTCTGGTGCACTCCAGATGTAGCTCGGATTTAACGCCGCTCTGATTTTATGTGCAAGCCACGGTCTCACTGCAAACTTGTTTCAAATAGAATCTTAAAAGAGGGATATTGCATTCATTTACATACAGTAAGTGCTGCAAGCCTCTTCCTATTTCTTTTTTTTTGCAGCTTGATAAATATAGTTGGGTGCATTCGTCTCCAGACTATCGAAAACGCCGCAGTGTGGAGCTTTTTAATGCTTCCCCTGAATGGACACTGGGACGAGTGAACGTTAATCGATTGTGTCCTCTGCTCCTCTTGCTGTAAGTTGTTCGTCTCATTCTCTCGTCCTCTTGAGTGCCTCTGTCACACGCTGCTGTATTATTTACAGAGATGACTCGCGTTACAGCAAAGGATACCTGTCCCCTGCTCCTGCCGACACATCGAAAACCCAACCCACTGTGTACCAGCAGCGTCTGATCTCACACCCGCCCACTTCACATCTCCAAACACACAAACACACACACACACCATCCCTTGCAAAATCCCTAGTGAGGCTGCAACCTCTCTTGGCTTCCAGTTCCCCTGCTCACCCGGTTACAGTTTGGAGTGTCTCCCACTCTTAGAGCCTGATACTGTCGATGCATGGTCTATTCCATACAGCAGCAGACCGACTCCAGGAGAGAGCATCCCACACAGGTAATGGGGCAGCTGTATTGCAGACGCAAAAGGGTTTCGCAGACTTCCTGCTCGGTTGCTTTCCTGCGCTTTAATTCCAGTCAAAACGCGATCAATATCTGGAGATTAAATATTAACCGCTCCACATATATTCTCTGAATGCGCTTTGGAAAGTGCTGGTCACATTAATAGACCTGCTAAGTGATGTTCAGTTATCAAATATCCTTGTGCTTAACTTAGATAGCTAAACCTATCTAAGCCCCTGAAAGTGCATGTGTCACTGTAGACTGATGTATTATTTTGTGTCACAAGGTTAAAGTGCATCCTTGGGGAGACAAGCAGTATTTTTGTTTCCCATGGCAGCTCTCGATTGAGTTTTGCTTATTGGAGTCTCTCTGTACGATATTAGGACTGAATACAGTGAGTAATGATAACTGGTGACAACTGACTGGACTGTGGTTGGAGGTGCCAGTGAAAGCAAATAGATGCTGATCACTTGATGACTGAATTCATTTTGTTTTGCTTAAATCCTCCAGGCAGGCACGCAGGAATAGAAATAGATCCAGTGGATCGCAGGGAGCCAGAGACTGGGCGTTTCCGAGCATTACACTCGGGCCTTCCCCAATTTAGTTTGAAGAAGAGATTCGAGGATGATTCTCCCGGCGGCGCTGCTGCTGGTATCTCGGTTCAGTGTTGCACGTTGTACCTCAGAGACCTGGTCCCTGTGTCCCCGAGGCTGTGAGTGCAGAGAGGGCCTCAAGTATGTCAACTGCTCAGCTGCTTCACTGCAACAAGTCCCCCCCAGCTTCCCAACAGATACAGAGCAGCTGGATCTTTCTAAGAATAACCTGACCATTCTCCCAGCCGGCGTCTTCCAATCGCTCTGGAGAATCAATATCCTCCTCATTGGCTCCAGCCGAGTTCAGAGAGTCCACGATGGAGCTTTTGCCTCTCTGGAGAACCTCTGGCGACTGGATCTCCGGCGAAACAACATCAGGGACCTGGGTGAGGGCTTTTCCATTGGCCTGTCCTTCCTCAATGAGTTGATCCTGTCAGACAACTACTTGGAGAAGTTGAATTCACTCATGTTCCAGTACCTGGACAATGTGCAGAAACTCTACCTGAATAATAACCAGATTTCCGAACTCTCCAGTGGGGCTTTCCGAAGTATGACCAGGCTACGGCAGCTCCACCTTCAGAATAACCAGCTGGCTAACCTGAGCAATGGTGTCTTCTTCATGCTGCAGAACCTGGAGGTGTTAAATCTTCAGGGCAACCTGATCAAAGATGTCGACACCGGCGTTTTCACATCGTTGACGAGTCTGACGCTCTTGAACCTGTCCCGAAATGGCTTGGAGCGAATTAAGTTCAAGACTTTCTTGGGTATCCAGACTTGGGGCACCCACATTTTGCTGGCCAAGAATAATTGGACCTGTGATTGTGAGCTGCAGAGGGTTTTTGGTAAACTGCATAATGTCCAACGCCTGCTGGTGGATGACTATGACAACGTGATCTGCTTGGAACCTCCCGCCCTGAGGGACTTGCCATTGGCATCTGTTGACACTCAATTGTGCATAGCAGAGACCGTCACGGTGCTGGTTATAACAGTGACAGTCTTCATCACTGTTGTCGCTGCTATTGTAATGGCTGAAAGGAATAGGAAGAAACGAACAGGGAAACACTGGAGCGAAGAAAGTGAAGACTTTGATTCTCAAGATTAATGTATGTTATTAAGTGGACAAGGGTAACGTTAGGTCGCACATATCAGTGGGTCTCAGGGTAGATGAACCTCATGGTGTAGCACTTAGCTAGGAAGGTGCAATCCATTCTCTGGACTGAGTTCAAACTGGATGTGCTGCAGTTGACATTGATGTCCCCAGAAGATGCAAGCAGATAAATCAACTTGCCTCGTGGTGTATTGTGCAAATGGATTTGCATGGATGTTGTCTGGGGACAGGCTTGGATTCAGCTGTTCCATAGTCCCAACTCTCACTGTCTATGCTTATACAGGGGTGACATGTTGGGCGACTGTTTTGTCAGTACTGTCTTCGGAAGAGGCAGGCTTGGGGCAGGAAATTGAGGCCGGCCCCATCATAGACAGAAATGACCATCAGCTCCATAGGAACCCTGATCTGGCACAACAGCAGTGTAAAACATGTTTTCAGTTACATTTTGTAATTTGATAAAGACAATGCTGGTAGTTCTATTGACGGTAAAGGGAGATGCAAAGCTTACTGCACTTAGAACTTATCGTGTCAGAAATTAGATTTGGTTTTTTCCTAATTAAAAAAAAAGCAATAGTTCAGGAGCGTTTCTGAGAATGGGACACTCTCTGATTAAGGTGAGTTCACCGAACACTTTGAATGACCTAAGGGTTAAAATGTCGTGGTATCTACCTGGTTCCTCAGATAGTTTTGGAAGCAGTGAGACGCCCAGCTGAAAGACCCACCTAATACTGTCCCACCTCTGGATAGATATCTGTCAGTTAATGGCCCGGGCATGGGGGGGTTGCTACCCAACTGATTCAATGATAGCCCTCAACTGAGGGCCATTATCCATGCTGCAGGTTGATGTAGCTGAGCACCTACCTGCTGGCAGATCAGATAAGAGCATTCACTCAACCCGTCAGCAACTGAACAACAATAGCCACAACTATTATGATGCCCCTTACAGCCATAGGCTTCCACAGCCCTCAGAGAGGGCCTCCATTCTGAAGTGCTCTCAACCTCTCCTACCTCCCCCAACACTGCACCCCTCTCAGAGCTAGCCAGTGATGAGATTCTCTTACTGGTCCATCCTTTCATAAAGTCACAACTTCCTCCAGGGGCTGGAGTGCATTATCTCCCCCCACTGAATGCTATTTTAATGTCAGTTTTAAATTTCCTTTAAAATTAGGTATTTTCTTGTTTTGAGTAACCCCTTATGGTTTAGTTCCTCAATTGATTAGAACATTTGATTTAAGGGTTTTTGACTAATTTTCAAAGGAATGTTGCATTGCTATGTGGATGGCAGATGCTCGATGAGATTGCAAGGCAGAAATAGATCAAATCCCTGATTATTTTCTAAGTCAGGAAGCTGTAGCCCATTGCTGTCATAATGCTTCCCAGTTTGCACCAGATTTGTGTGAGGTTCTCAGTCATTATATTCTGCATTTAGTTGTATCAATTTCTTATTGCTCCCAAGGAAGCTAAAGGTTAAAGAGCATGCAATCTGTATCTAAGGCAGCTAAGGATACCAATAACAAGGGGCCAAGGAGACCCTCATACAACCTGTACATGTTTCTGAGTTGAGAAATGCTGAGACTCTAGCTGATTGGCCTTTGACTGGGAATTTGGGGAAGTCACAATCAGATTTTTGTTTTCAAATCGTCTTCAGAATATTATTTTTACCGAAGTTTAGGACTCAGGTTGGAGAATACATTCACAATTTGGGGTAGTGCTCAGTCACATCCTCTAGAAAGATGCCAGATTTAGTCCATCTGCTTGGTGACGGTGGTGGAAGGGCAACTAAACTTTAGTCTGAGTGCTTCCAGGCTGGGGAATTAGCTGGGATTCTCACTCATGCTCTTCACTGAGATCCTCCATTGGAAAACCTAGCTGTGTGGAATAATACGAATAATTTCCGATTGCAGGATCATATTGTGAGATTGTTTTACAGGGTAACTCTGGGAGCGGCACTAGATGTTGTGTTGGATGTGTGTGTGTGTATCCGTGTCTGTGTGTAATAGGGGCACAAAGGTTGGAGAGGAACATTGTCATGTTAACTAATTTCAGTTCCTGGCAATCACCATCAGGTAGAGCTTGTGACTTGAGTAAAAAAAAAATCGATCCGTGTCTTTTGGAGAAAAGGAGAAAAATACACAGGGATAAAAGAACGTTTTACTTTCTATTAGATGTCCCTGATCTCACTCTGTGAACTGTCAGCATGGGGACATAACTTCCACAAAAAGAGCCAGCGATTATATATGGTGGATTACTGCAGTCCCAGTTGTTAACAGATTTATCATTTAACCATAAGATATAGGAGCAGTAGTGGGCCATTCGGCCCATTGAGTCTGTTCCATCATGGCTGACATGTTTCTCAACTCCGATCTCTTGCCTTTGCTAATAACACTTGATCCCCTAACTACTCAAGACCTTATTGATCTCACACTCAATGACTTGGCCTCCATAAGCCTCTGTGGCAACAAGTTCCACAAATTAGCCACTGGCTGAAGAAGTTCCTTCTCATCTCAGTTCTAAAGGGTCATCTCTTCACTCTGAAGCAGTGCCCTCAGGTCCTAGTCTCTCTTAGCAGTGGAAACATCTTCTGTGCGTCCACTCTGTCCACACTTCTCAGTGTTCTATAAGTTTCAATCAAGTTCCTCCTCAACCTTCTAAACTTCATTGAGTACAGACCCAGAGCCCTCGACCGCTTTTCATATCTCAAACCCTTCATTCCTGGAATCATTATGTAAAACTCTTCAAGAAATCCTCCAACATCAGCATATCTTTCCTTCGATACAGGGCCCAAAACTACTCTCAATATTTCAAATGCGGCTTGTCCAGAGCCTTATACGGGCTCAGCAGTACATCCCTGCTCTTGTACACTAGCCCTCTCGAAATGTACAAGTGTATGTGAGGAACAGCTCATGAAGAGAACTGATGCAAGGCTCCAGTTGAAAATGGGCACCAGGTAGGCACAGAGCCAACCTAAAGCAAATGAAGTTTTATTTGGATGCCAGCCATGAGTTGCTGGTACCCCATTTTAAGTTTGAGTTGGCAGGAATTCAGTCAGATCATGTGGAGATTGGGGTGGGTGAAGGCAGGGGTTCGTGGTGGGTTGGTAATTTTTGGGGTTGACATATAGAATCTCAAAGGATTATAACAGCATCTCACAGAGTTTCAGTTTAAACAGGAGGAACAACCCACGAGGACAGTTCCCTGAGAGAGATTGGGAGGCCCTTTCTTGAGCAGTCCCTGTCATGATCACTGGTAGGGCAGGTCAGTGCCTGGCAAAATTGGGTGGCAGTGTGTTTGGTGAAGGGTGTACCTGAACTGAGCTTGAGATGTCACGCTTCTTCCAAACCACCCTCCTACCACCTCCCTTTGGTTGCCTGTTACACATTGAAGTAGCCTTCTCATAGAAACAGGCCGAATAGCTTTCTTCTGTGTTTTTTCAATCTATGGTTTGTCAGAGAGTCCATTAATAATGATGCAAGGATCAGTCCAGGCCTATAAGTCAGCTTTCAAACACTCCCATTGTATCCAGCAAGTGACAATGTAAGGTGTTTTGCTGCTAAGGTATTCTATAAAATTAAGTTGCTGAAATTCTTGATTCATTTGGAACCTTGCATTGCTTTATTTTGACCTCCTGCTATCTATTGTGGTAAACTGCTTGCCTGCAAATTTCCATGGCATTTGTTGTATCACTCAGTTAAACTGCACACATCTTACACATTTTAAACAGGAGATGTCATGGTGCAGTGTACCAGGAAGCCTGGATTCATGTCCCACCTGCCTCTGTGTCATAACATATCCGAACAGGTTGATTAAAAATCACCACTATATCTCATATCTCCCTTTTATTTGACTTTTCCTATCTGATGCTCTCTCTTGCCATTCAGTTTAGTCATTTTCGGGAAGGTGTTGCCCTGCTCAAGGTCATTTCTTTTCCCCCCCCTGGAGGGGATGGAACCACTTTCAACAACTATTCCCTCACCAAGTGCATCACTTTGTTTGTTTCTGGCTCTGATTCCTCCCCTAGCGCTGCCACCAAAGCCTTATCTTCATCTGCTGCAGGAAGGATATTATTAAATTGGAAAAGGGTGCGGAAAGGATTTACGAGGATATGAACGGGATTGGAGGGCTTGAGTCATAAGGAGAGGATGGATCGACTGGGACTTATTTTCTTGGAGCGTAGGAGGTTGAGGGGGTGACCTTCGAGAGGTTTTTTTTTTAAATCATGAGGGGCATAGGTGAATACCAGAAGTCTTTTCCCAGGGTGGGGGAGTTCAAAACTAGAGGGTCTAGGTTTAAGGTGAGAGGGGAAAGATTTAAAAGGGACCTGAGGAGTAACTTTTTCATACAGAGGGTGATACGTGTATGGAATGAACTTCCAGAGGAAGTGATAGATGCAGGTACAACACTTTGAACATTTAAAAGGCATTTGGACAGGGACATGAATAGGAAAGGGATATGGGCCAGACACATCCAATTGGGACTAAATTAGTTGGGAAACCTGGTCAGCATGGACCAGTTGGACTGAACGGTCTGTTTCTGGGCTGCAAAAATCGAAGACAACCTCTCAGTCTCCACTTTGTTATATTTTGTTGAAAGATTCGCAGCCTGCACACTTGCTCATATAAAGTTTATGTTCAGTGAACATTTCTTGGACATCCTGGAGAGATCTGTGTTGGATATCTTATGGAAGTAAGGGTTAATCATCAAACGTCCTTTGTATTCTCTATTAACAGACTTTCCAAAGTAAACAGGGCAGGGGAAAATGCTTGTGGTGGAGAGCAATAAGAAATAGTAATGATGCCAGCCATTGGTATTTGAAGCGTAAGTTAAGGGGTGAAACTAATAAATGCAGATAAAATAATTCATGAACCATTGTACAGAAAGATAATGGCTGATAACCTTTGTTCTTAAAGAAGTTAACAATAGTTAGATCAGGAAGGGGTTCTTTGAGGGAATCAGCTCTGGTGTAAACAACTCCAACTGTTTATTGAGTTAAAAATCATACACCAGGTTATAGTCCAACAGGTTTAATTGGATGCACTAGCTTTCGGAGCGACGCTCCTTCATCAGTTAGTGCTTCCAATTAAACCTGTTGGACTATAACCTGGTGTTGTATGATTTTTAACTTTGTACACCCCAGTCCATCTCCAAATCATGACAACTGTTTCCTGTTTGAGAAGATTCAGGCGTAGATATGCCATGAGATTTTATCTATAGCATTGTTACTTTGGCCAAGGAAAGATATGATACATGAAGGAGTCTGGTTTTCAGGAAGATGTAGAAATAGAAAAGCTGCTTTTTGTGTATGCAGTTTGGCTGATCACAGTGCTGTGTGTCAACAAGGTATGTGCTGTATGCTGCACGACTGATTGTCTCACACTTAAACCAGAGGAAAGAGGAGGATGAACTTTAACAGTATTATGATGCAATGAGGGCCACAGAGAGGTGAAACTAGGACAGGGTGACAGGATAATATCAGGATTAAGTTGGGCTTTTTAAAGGACAGTTTAGATCCTTTTGCCATTGTCCCCTCCTCGTGCCAGCAAGCACGTTACTAGATATGTTGCTAAACAAAGAGACATTCAGTCAAAGTGTTTTGTGCTCATGGAGCACAAGAATGCCCAGCCTCAGAGGGATTTAAAAGCAATGAAAACTTTGTGAGTAAAGGATGCAATCAGTCACCCAGGCAAAAGCTCTCCCCACCACACCCATCCTTGCTGCCTGTTATGTAATGTAAATTGTTTGTCCCTTTCAAATCTGGCATTCTTGTAGACATCCTGATGAGTACAAGATGAAATGTCTCATCTTTGTATTATCTGTTGACATCTGCTAGATCAAATTAATTCACTTGCTCTTGTGGGATTCGAACTCATGGGATCTGACTTGTTCGTGCAGCTCTGTTTTACCCTTCTTTCCATGTTAGGGCTTTACTGTGGCCCTGACAACCAGGAATTGGGTTAAAGCTGCTCAAAATCATATCCCATAGGACTTTTACAGTCAGCAACATGGCCCATCTCCCTGACTGGACTCCAAGCAGATCTAGAGATGGAAACTTAAATCAAACTCAGATGCTCAGTCCAAACTTTCATATCAATAAATTCAACTAATGATTTCAATTAGTTGTGTGGTGCAGAGGGCACCATGTTTTCTGTTCCTACTTAATAGTTGCCTAAATATTATTTTCTTGTAAGATTCCCTTTTCCATCCCATTGTGGGAATCGGGCACTGTTGTATAAGGTCATGTTTCTGAATGAATTAATTTTCAAGTTGCATTCACTCTAGGCAAGTTGATGATGTCTCCCGGTCTTTGGGTGGAGAGAGGAGTTCTACACTGGCGCTCAGAAGGAGCAGATGCATTCTCCACAGCTCCTGAGAGTCCTCAGTAATTATTTCTGAATAATTATGCAAGTTGTAAATATTGCTATCATTCAATAAACCAGCTTGGTAACTAAGTCAAGTGCCTCTTCTATTTAGGCTTATCAGTGGACCACACTGTTGATAGTAAGGCAGGTGCTCGAAAAAGTATAGACAATGGAGAATTAGTGGCAGTGAACTACCTGAACCTCTACTAGCCTGTTACCACACATGGGCAGTCATGGAATATATCACACGACCAGAGAAGGGATAATTATCTGTATGGTGAACTCTGGGACCAAAATCAGTCATAAAATGTTAAACAGATTGAAAATGTTAATTCTATTGATTTGACCCCATCATTGCAAAGTGCACGAATTCCCACGGAATTGCCAGAGTAACAGCTCATGAGCAAAATAAAGCTGGATTGTCAACCAGTGTTATAACAAGTGATGGTTAAGTGGGATTGTGATTGTTGTTGTTGTGAACTTTAGTGTTTCCAAGAACCTGTCTTGCAACTGTTCAACTCCACCCAGTCCTACTCCAACCTTCAGCCGGAACTCCATTCCACACCCATCCACTCCAACATATCCCATTCCATCCTGTCCTGTTCCACCCTGATCCATTCCATTTCTGTTCTTTCCCCTGCTCTCCCACTAATTCCTTTCCTGTTCCATCCTATCTCATTCCATTGCATTTCTTAAATTTCATTACTGCCTTATGGGTGACAGCTTGATGCAATTGCTAGCACACATTGATCTTGAACTTACAGAGCATGGGATCAAGCCACACTCCAGGACCTTAAAATATCCTCTAGGTTGGCACTCCCATAGGAATTGAAGGTGTAATGGTATGTCAGAGTATTCTTATTTACTCCATTGTATGATACATTGGAAATGGAAGTGGTCTTGGATTAGGAATTGTGCAAAAGCAAATTGGCAATGTGATGGAATTAATGTCCAATAGTAAAAAAGGATTGAACAATCTATAAAACCATCTGGTGACGTACAGCAACTGTCCTGATCCTATCTAGTGTTTCACACTGTACTGGAGGCAGTTGTGAGGTCCAGTAGCATTTTGAGTTTTTTTGGAAGGCATTTTTGATATAGCCGGTGAGTGCCAAAGTCTAATCACATGAGCTGCCCTCCCCATCCCCCACCAACTGAAACCTGCCTTACTGACTTTAACGATGGTCTCTATGTCTGAAGATGTGCTCTGGAAGGTAGGATACTCAATGATCAGAAATTACAAATACTGATAGCTGGCTGCCAATATACGATCATGTCCAGGTTTTGGCGTGGCAATGACTTCTGGCAAACACTACATCTTTAGGAGGGAATTTGAGCTGATGAATCTTGTACTGAACTGAGTCAACCAGGAGTAAGCATTGGGGGTGGGGAGGGGGGGAGCGCTGCGAGGGGATCTTTTTAGGAATTCAGGTGTGATATTGTTATGTCATCTACTGTTAATTTTGCAGAGATGGAGGAAATGCGGGATGCAAACTGCATATATTATGGTGCAACACAGGATCAATGAGATAAATGGTGAGCATTCTCTTTATCGTGACACAGAGTGAATGTTAACTACAGGCCAGGGTACTGAAGAGAACTCCCCTCCTCTCCTCTGAGTACTGCCATGAGAAAGCTTGGCTGATCTGAAGGACAGTGCAGCACCTCCTCAACCCTGCGGTTGAACCCCAGCCTGTGTTACCTGGCCGCGCCTTTGGGATGCCACATAAATCCATAATCTTTCAATGCTATAACTGAGCCAAGACGGACTCTTTGTTCATCGATGTGACATCAATTTATAGTGCTTTTCTTCCCTTAACGTTTCCATTTCTTATCTTCTTCATTCACTTCTTAAGTCTCACAAGGTTCCCAGTATCATCTCTTCTCTTACTGGACAATAGAAATATGTAGTTACTTCTCTTGTATTGAGGGCTGAATTTTACTGTCCAAAACGGGAAGTAGGATTATGAGATTCTGTGGTCGGCTTTGGCAATTCTTTTTAAACTCAGCCAACGTTTTTTTAAGCTTGAAAGCAGAACGAAAGGCAGTTACACAAACAATCAACAAACCTTTCTCTTCAGCACCGCTCCTATCACAGTATTCAATCCTCCAGTCTTTACAGCAGTGACTCATTCACCTTGTATAGTGGTCCTTCTTTATCCTTCAACCAAGAGATTGAATATCAAAGTCCGCACCCAACCCTTCCCGTGCAATTTTCCTCTCATCCACCATCAACTATTATCACCTCTCCAGGTGGCGGTAAATGTAATGCTGCAAGTAACAGAGGCTGTCACTGATGTTTTTCCCTCATCTACAACCCTGCTGTACTGAGGACAATACTGTACTTGTGTTGTTCCTGAGAAGAGATCAGTTTGTTCAACACAAGCCAGAATTTCAACCTTGAGCATTTTCCTGTAGAAGAGACTTTGGGACAGGTGCTGTATCCCTTACCTTAACTGACATCTCCCTGAATACATTTAGTCCTGGGTCTTCTTTGGACAGCTATGACGAAAATCTAAATTCCAAAGAAAAAAGAAATTCAAGTTGGCAATTAAACAATTTGCAGCAGTATCATTAGTAACATTGGTAATAATGTGTTAAATTTTCTCTATGAAGTAAAAGCTGGAATTATGAACTAATAGAATGGCAAAATGCCGCAGGAGTCATTCAGCCCATTGAAGCTAGCCCTTTTGAAGAGCAATCAGTTTGTCCCATCTTCCCCTCACTATTTTCCCACATCCCTGCAGTGTGTTTTTCTCCTGCAAGTGTTTATCCAGTTTTTTTTTAAGGCAATGATTGAATCTTTTTTCCATCATTCTGTCAGGCAGTGCAAACAAGTCCTAACTATTTGATGTGTACAGTTGGATTTGGCATGTTGCCCCTGGTTGTCAATCACTTTGAATTGGTGCCTTCCAGTTGTTAACCCTTGAGCCAGTGAAAGCAGTTTCTCTTTAAGGACCCAGTCTAAACCTTTCATCATTTTAAACAGCGCAATCAAATTCCCTCTGAGCTTCCTCTGTTCTTAAGAATTATGAATCTCACTGATAACAAAACTGGTCTCTTGAACTGGTCACTTAATTGGTGCCTTAACCAGCCAGGAAGTTGAACATGTGAAAGCAAGGGATGGGAAAGATTATTAGATTATTTGGTCCATTAAATTCACCAATGCTGCTTGAGCCCCCATTTCTGGGCCTAGATTCCCATGTCACAATGGCTGGGTGAGGCAAAAAGAAAACTCCGGAAAAGTATTAAGAAATTCCTCTCTGGCTCTTTAAGGAAAGCAAGCAAAGCTCTGAGGGGTACCATGGTGTCACATAAATGGTTCTGATTGTAGTTTCTTCTCTATAAATGGAAATAGCCTGTTTCAATAATTTGTTCAGCTGCTTTTGTTAGACTGTAGAGAATCCATACTCACTGCATTCTTCAGTAATCTGTTCCAGAGGGAAACAGCTGTGAAAAGAATCTGAAACCTAACTCTTTGATATCTATCATAAGTAACTTATCTAAATGGATTGAAACTGATCAGCTCATCGTTTAAAACAATCCTTGCCCTGCACTTTTTTAAAGCATCTGCAACTGTTGACCTTACCTTTAGGATTGAGAGTCCTAAGACTAGGTAGCATCATTGTGGCCTTCCTCTGAGCCAACTATAGCCTTTGATGTTCTTTGTAACAAAAATATACCCAAAATCGGACATGGTCCATCAAATATGCCACAGCAAAATCTTGTGGAGCTGATGAACAGTGTCCTTATTTTGGGCTTTGTATCTCTAGTTATGATTTGGAGATGCCGGTGTTAGACTAGGGTGTACAAAGTTAAAAACCACACAACACCAGGTTATAGTCCAACAGGTTTATTTGGAAGTACTAGCTTTCGGAGCGCTGCTCTTTCATCAGATAGTTGTGGAGTACACAATTGTAAGACGCAGAATTTATAGCAAAATTCTGCTATAAATTCTGTGTCTTAACGTTGTGTACTCCACAACCACCTGATGAAGGAGCAGCACTCTGAAAGCTAGTGCTTCCAATTTAATCTGTTGGACTATAACCTGGTGTTGTGTAATTTTTAACTTTATCTCTAGTTATGTTACTTTAACTTAAGTAAGCAATCATGATAGCTTCATTGTGTTGGGGCTGCTTCTTAAAGTTGATGTCGAACAATTGTTATCCCATTATCCAAATTGGTTATGAATTCTGGGAACCTCTCTCTTTCCTTCCCTCTCTCTATATAGCAGACTCTTTGCTACCTTTATCCAAATGGTGATTGTTCAGTGCGTAAATCTGCACTGCTATTGTTTGGGAAGCTTTTGATGAGCTGCTCCCCCATTTAATATTATTGTTATTGTACATCATTTCAGCAACCTAATTGCGACCTTGATTGCATTTATCAATGCAAGAGGTACAACAACACAAGAATTAGAAGCAAGAGAACACTATATCTACACTGCAAATCTCTTCATCCTCACAGTCACACAGGTGTCACACATATTACCTGCCTCCACTCTCCTCCAACTCCATGTTCATAGTTGGTCTTGAGCTTCTGCAGTTCACCACTCAATTCCCTTTGATTTCAACAAATATAGAACTGAGATGTTGTGTTAAGCAAAAGTTGGACTTAAGGTTGACTTAAGTCAGAAGTTCAGGTAAACCTCACAATGTGGTAGAAAAAGGTGAAGATTTAACACCTTGTATCAGTGCATATCAACTCCGACTTTGTCACCAGCAGAGCTTTATTTCAAAGGAAACAATGCCTATATACCACAACATGAATCCTCAACAATTAGGGTTTATCCCCTACATTTGATTTTATTTTCAAATTTAATTTGCGTTACCATTTTAGGTGATGCATACCAGCTGAAATAATGTTGCATAAAAACTCTGTCTAAGGGCTTTAATTTTTATTTTAGTTAGTTATCGGATTATAGATGTTACTGGCTAGGCAGGCATTTATTGCCCATTCCTGATGTTTCTTGGAAAGGTGATGGTGAGCTGCTTCTTGGATTTTTGCAATCCCTGTGTCACAGATGAACTGTTTGGGAGGGAATTTCAGGTATTTTCATTTATTGACAGGGAGGGTACAGAGATATAGTTCTAAGTCTGGATAGAGTGTGGCTTGGAGGGGAATTTGCAGGAGATAATTTTCCCTGTCCTTCCAAGTGGTAGAGGCAATGGATTTGGAAGGAGTTGCTTTGCTGTGTTGTAGTTGCAGAGAGTATACACTGTTACCTTGGTGCATTTGTGATAGAGGGTGTGAATGTTGGATGTGCCAGTCCAATGGGTTGCTTTGTCCTGGATGGTGTCGAGTTTCTTGAATGGTGCTGGAGCAGCAGCCATCCAGGCAAGTGAAGATCATTTCCCGCTCCACTGCTTGATTTGCATTTGTTTTGTTTACAAAAGCATGGAAAATACAGTGCATTCTTGCTTAATTAAGGTGGGATCAGGTGGCACAATGATGAGCATATTGCATTTTACTTCTGGGATCTGGAATTAAACTCAGTGCAGAGCAAGTTAAAGTGACATCCCTCACTCATATTATAGGAAAACCCCACTTCTCACAATTTGGCACAAACTAGCATTCAGTTTCTAACATCACTAATAAAGGCACATGTGGGAAAATGCAGTGAAATGACACTGTTGCCAACAAGAACGAATTTTGAGGATAGAACTAAAACACGTTGGTGGAGCAGAGCCTAGGAAACTTCCCTGTGCTTCATGGCTGTGGTGTACCTGACCTGGGAGTGCGTGACAATGATGTCAGTTATGAATAACAGAAAACAAAAACCTTCCCCTCCCTACGCTAATATTCATCACTCCAGTGTGGAGTCAGCCCTCACCAGAGGTTAGAAACACAAATTAAAACACAGACACAACTCAGAGTTTGTGTTTCAGGAATCTCTTTTGTCGCATTTGATTTCTTTGGGGTGACTGGGGTCCCATGAGGAAAAGGCTATGGACATTGCCAATTCCTACTGCATCCCAATGGCAACACGCTGACCGATGAAAGCCAATGCGCTTGGTTTGAGTTTAAAGTTGACTAAGGCAGTTAATAGGTTCTGCTGCATCTTCATGGCACCCTTAGTCCAAGCAGTCATCACACTGTTTGTCACCCTGTATGAATTATTGTTTCCAAGTTGGCTTTCCTTGTGCAGAATCACATGTGGGTGAGGGTTAGGTTTCCATCAGAATTGGATACGAAATCTGATTAGGCCTAGAGAGTTGTAGAGTCATAGAGATGTACAGAACAGAAAAAAGACCCTTTGGTCCAACTGGTCCATATCAACCAGATATCCTAAATTAATCTTCGTTCCATTAGCCAGCATTCAGCCGATATCCTTCTAAATCCTTCCTATTCACATACCCATCCAGATGCCTTTTACATGTTGTCATTGTACCAGCCTCCACCACCACTTCCTCTGGCAGCTCATTCCATACACACACCATCTTCTGCATGAAAATGTTGCTCCTTAATCCCTTTTAAATCTTCCCCTCTCAACCTAAACCTGTACCCTCTAGTTCTGGACTCCCCCCACATGGGGGAAAAGACCTTGTCTATTAACTCTATCCATGCCCCTCATGATTTCATAAACCCCCTCAGCCTCTGACGCTCCAGGGAAAACAGCTTCAGCCTATTCAGCCTCTCCCTATTGCTTAAACCCGCCAACCCTGGCAACATCCTTGTAAATCGTTTCTGAACTGATTCAAGTTAGCAACAGCTTTCCTGTAGCAGGGAGACCAGAACTGAATGCAGTATTCCAAACGTGCCCTAACCAAAGTCCTGTACAGCCTCAATGAGACCTCCCAACCCCTGTACTCAATGCATTGACCAATAAAGACAAGTGTGCCGAATGTCTTCTTCATCACCCTGTCTACCTGCGACACCAATTTCTACGAACTATGAACTGCATCTTAAGGTCTTTTTGTTCGGCATGATTTTGGGAGCATCTCATTGTATCTTTTATGCTTTTGCCAAATAGTGAGGTGGCTTTTGCACCAGGCAGTCGTGAGTTGCCAATTAAGGGGGATTTCAGCTTGTCAACCCCTTATTAACAGCACAACCCTCCTCACTGACATTCACCTTACTATTACTAAACGCAGCAGGAAAACTAGGTGTTGAGAATGGGTACCTGACAACTTCAGCTCACCACTGACTGTGACCAGTGTTGCTCAGTGCCAAACAACATCTCGGGACACCAATCTAACTCCATGCACCAAATTCCTGTGGAGCAAACACACTGAACCTTCATTCAACCGAATGTCGGAATCTGGGTGGGGTGGCACTGTCAGTCGGGGTCCAGATATGGTCAATGAGGGGCACAAGGCCCACACGCAGTCGGGGACTAGGCCACAGTCTGTCATTTACAGGACTAGGAATGGTATGGGGACATGTCTGACTACTGTCCAGGGAGTACAAAGTGGTCCATTCTGTACCATTAGCACCAGCAACCAGGGGAAATCATGTGTCGCCAGTCAGGGAGCTGTTAGCACAGTGGTCAGGGGTAAGGGGAGTGCAAGAGGTGCCTGCAGGGTCAACAAAAGATTCACTGCCAAAAGGAGTGGGGAAGGGGTGTCAAGTCTGTACGGTGGGTGGGGGATGCAGAGGCACCAGTGGAGGTGGGAAAATGGGTGATGGTGGGATGATACTCAAGGCGTAAGGGGTATGCAAAACCACATTGGAGGGCATTGTAGGCTATTAGAGTGTGGAAAGGGCTTTGGGGAGGTGAATTATTGGCAATGGTCTCCACAGGAGGAATTCAGAAGAGCATGTTGGACATCATTAAGATGTACCATCAGGATCCGGGGGCGGGGGGAGAGGGGGGGTTGGGGAATGGAAAGGACACTTGGAGGCAAAGTTCAATATGGGAGTTCTCCAATTCAGGAGATGGTGGAAACGGGCTGCTGGGGTAGTGCGAGGTAAAAGAGGACATGGATGCTTGGTGAAGGGGTTAGAGTGGGTTGGGTTAACCTGGTGATCACGGACTTAACAGTGCCCACCGCGCCATGCTTTCCCTGCCATCCCTTTCCATTCTCTAGATGTGAATTGCAACAGGAAAATGGCCCAGGGAATGCTGGTTGGATGGATGAAAACAGGATCCAAGTCTGCTGGATGTTAAGGAGGGACAAATACATGAAACATGGGTTTGCAAACTCCAGGTGCTTTTTGTTTGCAGCCCTTCCTTTAGACATATGCAATTTGTGCCGTGTAGGAGGGTGAGCTGGGGGAGGATGCAGAGATGCCTCACTGTGATTTGGACTGAGTGGGCTGAAGCTATATAATGTGGATAAATATAAGGTTATCCACTTTGGTAGCAAAAACTGGAAGGCAGCTAGCTGACTATCTAAATGGCATTTACTGGAGTGAGGGTAAAGCAAGGGTGTCCTTGTACACCAGTCACTGAAGGTAACCCTGCCCATGCAGCAGGTGGTAAAGATGGGAAATGGTATCTTAGTTTTCATGGTGAGAGGCTTTGAGTACAGGAGCAGCGATGTCTTGCTGCAATTGTACAGGGCTTTGGGGAGACCACACTTAGAGTATTATGTGCTCTTCTAATCTGAGCAAGGGCATCCTTCCTGGAGAGGGAGTACTACGAAGGTTTACTCGACTGATGGCAGCAGTGATGTAAGAGGAGGGGTTTACCCAGTTGAGATTATATTCACTGGAGGTCAGAAGAATTCAGGGTGGGGGGGTAAAATCTCATTAAAAATTCCAACATTCTAACAGGATTAGACAGGATGGATGCAGGATGATGTTCCCAATGGTGGGGAGTCCAGAACCAGGGGTCACAGTCTAAGGAAACAGGGTAGGCCATTTAGGACTGAGATAGGGAGAAATGTCTTCACCCAGAGAGTGGTGAGCTTGTGGAATTTATTATCACCCAAGGCAGTCAAGGCCAGAACATCGTGTGATGTCAAGAAAGAGTTGGATGTAGCGCTTGGGGCTAAAGGAATGAAAGGACATGGGGGAAAGTGGGAACATGGTATTAAGTTGGATGTGAGACGGCCAGCTGGATTTTCCTGCTCCTCAGATGCTGCCTGACCTGCTGTGCTTTTCCAGCAACACACTCCCAACTCTGATCTCCAGCATCTGCAGACCTCACTGTCTCCTATTAAGTTGGATGATCAGCCATGATCATAATGAATAGTGGACCAGGCTGGAAGGGCTCCATGACCTACTCCAGCTCCTATATTTTGTGTTTCCATGAGTGAATGTGATGATGAGTCAATTGTTGATCAATGGCAGATTGTTCCAGGCTATTGGTGTGAGTTATTCGAACATTGTCATCTCAGTGAAGCCAGAGTTGGCAGCGAAAACTTGAAAAGAGGCAAATTTTGTCCTAAAGTGGCCCATCATTTATGGAAACTGCAAGCGTGCTTCAGGATAAGGGGATATTGCTGCAACATATATCATGTAAATATGACAATGGACTGTACTAGATACAATGGATCGAGGAGGGTCTGAGATTGGAGCACAGCAGCATTCTCTTTTGATATAATTGATTGGCCATTTTGCTGTTGACCACTTCACCAAGTTGGTACAGCTATGCCAGCTATGTACCATGCACAGTGTGGCTTTGTGGTTGTTACATTAGACAATAGACAATAGACAATAGGTGCAGGAGTAGGCCATTCAGCCCTTCGAGCCTGCACCACCATTCAATATGATCATGGCTGATCATTCCTAATCAGTATCCTCTTCCTGCCTTATCTCCATAACCCTTGATTCCACTATCCTTGAGAGCTCTATCCAATTCTTTCTTAAATGAATCAAGAGACTGGGCCTCCACTGACCTCTGGGGCAGAGCATTCCACACAACCACCACTCTCTGGGTGAAGAAGTTTCTCCTCATATCTGTCCTAAATAATCTACCCCGTATTTTTAAACTGTGTCCTTTGGTTCGGCACTCACCCATCAGCGGAAACATGTTTCCTGCTGCCAAAGTGTCCAATCCTTTCATAATCTTAAATGTCTCAATCAGATCTCCTCTCAGTCTTCTAAACTCAAGGGTATACAAGCCCAGTCGCTCCAGTCTTTCAGTGTAAGGTA
>NC_057716.1:16085815-16089853 GCF_004010195.1 Chiloscyllium plagiosum | reverse complement strand
AAATCCCCCATAACAACTGTAGTAACATCTTTGCAACAGGCCAATTTCAGCTCCTGATTTAACTTACATCCGACATCCAGACTACTGTTTGGGAGCCTGTAGATGACTCCCAAAAGGGTATTTTTACCCTTAGTGTTTCGCAGCTCTATCCACACTGACTCTACATCCCCTGACTCTAGGTCCCCCTGCGCAAGGGACTGAATATCCTTCCTTACCAACAAGCCCACCCCACCCCCTCTGCCCGTCAGTCTGTCCTTACGATAGCACGTGTAGCCTTGAATATTCATCTCAGTTATCCCCACAATATCGTATCTGCCAATTTCCAAAAGAGTCTCAAGCTCAACCATCTTATGTCTAATTCTTCGTGCATTCATGTATAGTATTTTTAATTTGTTACTGCTCTCCCCCTTCCCATCAACCCCTATTTCACTCAACCTTACAGCATGATCCCTTTCCGAGTTTTCTGCCTCATTGATACAGTTGTCTTTCTTGACTTCTCTTGTTCTAACTTTCCCTTCAATTTCCTTTTTAAACATCCAGTTTGTCCCCTCCCCCCGCTACTTAGTTTAAATGTAGCGGTGTTGCAGTAGCAAACCTACCTGCCAGAATACTGGTCCCTAACCTATTAAGGTGTAAACCGTCTCTCTTGTAGAATTTATGCTTACCACAAAATATACCCCAGTGATCCAAGAACTTAAATCCTTGCTTCCTGCACCACTTCCGTTGCTGGTGAGAGGCAATACCAGATTGCTAACCCTTGTCCAGATGCACTGTGGCCTCTCAGTGATGGCATGGAAGCAAGAGATGCCAGTCTTTCGGCAGATAGCCAGTAAGTGGTGAGTTGTTCCACGTACCATGTGGGGTGAGGTGGAATCGTAGATGAGAGACCACCACAAGGGTGGGGTAGATACTTGAGGAGAAAGTGAGGTCTGCAGATGCTGGAGATCAGAGCTGGAAATGTGGGGTAGATACTTACCGAGGGGTGAGTTTGGGAAGTTGCAGAGAGAAAAATTGCTGGACCACACAGTGAGAATCCTTCCAAAATATCTGATGCAATGTGCCCCATTGTTTCCAAAAGCCTATCACTGCCCTCAAAACTAAGTCTGAGATCATCAAATGATTTCTGTTGACCAGTGAGGTTGTAGGAAATAACACACATTTCAAATTCACTTAAGTATCATTGACAAATAAACAGACTCATGATATCCTGAGGAAAATTTTAGAGATAATGAGTGTACTATTAACTGAAAATCATCTCCTTGCTTGCAGCAGTCTCATGTTGCCATGTGAATTCTGTGTGAATTCTAGAAGCATAAGTGTCTCAGCTGCATGGGAACACCACCATATGTAAGTTCCTCTGCAAGCAATACACTATCCTGATGTGAAACTATGTCAACGGTCCTTCACTATGTCCTTCATTATGGGTCAAATCCCTTCCTATTAGCATTTCAAAGCATCCTGCATCCCAAAGTCTTCAGTGGTTCAAGAAAGCAGTTCATCACCACACCCTACAGGGCAATTAGGCCTGGGCAGTAAATGCTGGCAGAGTGAGCAATGCCCACATCCTGTGAATGGATTAAATTAGTCGAGTGTGTGGTGCTGGAAAAGCACAGCAGGTCAGGCATCATCCGACGAACAGTCCTCACTTTCCCCTCATGAATTAAATTAGTTGTGTATCAAGGACAGTATTGGTGTCTTTGAATTAATGGATGTGGTATTTTGATTATTATGCATATTGATTGCAACAGACACTACTGTACATGAGAAATTGGATTTGTTTAATGGTTTCAAGGTAGATTTTGGTGGTTTCCCAACAATACCTTCAGGCTCCGTACTGCACCTACCAAACTCACCCCAGTGATAGCAGTGCCTGCATAGGGACTGCTGTGAGTTCTTGTATTAGCAGCAGACTTGAATAAGGACTGTCAATGAAATATGTCAGATCATCTTTCTTTGATTTGGAGAGTGGTTTCTTTGCTTAGGAATAATATTACTGTTACCTGTATTTTAACTAAGGGATTGGGAGCTACCATAATGCTGAGCAGCATTGCATCAGGCTCTCTACCAATCTCATTGTGAAAGGAATATATTTCATCATCAATATCGAAGATGTTGCTTGAAGCTGTTTGTTCTGCAACCTTATTGCTTATGGAGAGACTCAATCATCTAAAGTTAGCTCAGATCCATGAGATGAGAGCCAGTCTTTACATAATGTTGTCCACATCTGCAGGCACTTCTGCTGACTTCCAACTCTATTCTGTTTGGTTTATTCATTGTTTCAAAAGGGAAAAAAAAACTGCATAAAATTCCAAAGGCATTGGTCAGAATCTTCAGGGGGTCGGAGAGGTGGCTGGCCTGGAGGTAGGCAGGCAATGTAATTAGTTGGCATGGCAACATCCCAAAACCTTCCTGCCTCCATCTCAATTAAGTGTTGGACAGGAAGATGCAAGCTCAATTATCCCACAGCACTGACAATTGGGATCCTTAAGTGGTCAATTAATGGTACAGTTGAGACTAGTCTTCAAATACTGTCAGGAAATCGAGGGCTGGATTGGGAAAGTGGAGTTGAAACTCAAGACCAGACATGGTCATATTGAACGATGGGGCAACCGTACAGTTTGCCTTACCCCTGCTCCTAGTTGAATGTGAGGACTGCAGATGTTAGAGATCAGAGTCGAGAGTATGGTGCTGGAAGGGCACAACAGGTCAGACAGCATCTGAGGAGCAGGAGAATCGACGTTTCGGGCATAAGCCCTTCATCAGGAATGAGACTTGTGGGCCGTGGGGACTGAGAGATAAATGGGAGGAGAGTGGGGCTGGGGGAAAGGTAGCTGGGAATGTGATAGGTAGATAAAGGTGAGGGATCTCCTGCTCCATGTTGTATGTTGATATGTAACCGGCTGTGTATTTGGCCGTTTAGCTGCTTCTTTTGTCCTGGCTCTCTGTGTTGTTTCTCTCCTGTGATTTTCCATTTATTCCTAACGAGGTGTTCTTGTGGTGCCATGAAAATGATGTATCTTTCATCAGGAACTTCAAAACCCTACGGCTTTGACAAGAGATGACAACAGACTATGATTGTCTGACTCACCAATGCGGAGTTGAGGTCATTTTTAGAACGTCTGTAACCTTTCTAATTTGTCACTTCCATAATGAATTTCATGAACCAGCACTCTCCGATATTCACCAGCATGTCGTGCTTGACAGACCGTCTGTGACAAAGACTGTTGAAATACCAGTGAGTTAGCAGGAGCAGCAGCTGAATGCTAATTCATGTTGCTTTTTACTTGGTCTAGCTTCAGCTAAATGGGGAGAGAGAGAGAGAGAGAAAGAGAGAGAGAGATTGAGTTGAGTTTGTTAACACAAATCTTTTGCTGAGTTAAGTTTTTAATCTATGGAAATGGTTGTCTTTCTGGCTTTTATCTTTGGTAGTTAGTCCCATGACTCATCTTCACTATTTGAAGCAAAATCTGTGTAATATGCTGCAAAACTAATAGATACTGGCACACTTCCTATTGTCTTACTTCAGATACCACACACTGTCCATTGCAAATTAACCATCTTTATATTTAACATCACTGAATCTTTCAAATGAATGCACAATCCTCCTCCAGTTCTTTTTTTACAAAGATTGGTGGGGTTGTGGATAGTGAGGAGGGCTGTTGTCGGCTGCAAAGGGACCTGGATATGATGCAGAGCTGGGCTGAGGAGTGGCAGATGGAGTTCAACCCTGTCAAGTGTGAGGTTGTCCATTTTGGAAGGACAAATAAGAATGCGGAATACAGGGTTAACGGTAGGGTTCTTAGTAAGGTGGAGGAGCAGAGGGATCTTGGGGACTATGTACATAGATCTTTGAAAGTTGCCACTCAGGTGGATAGAGCTTGAAAGAAGTCCTATGGTGTATTAGCGTTCATTAGCAGAGGGATTCAATTCAAGAGTCGTAAAGTGATGTTACAGCTGTACAGGACTTTGGTAAGGCCACATTTGGAGTACTGTGTGCAGTGCTGGTCGCCTCACTTTAGGAAAGATGTGGAAGCTTGG
>NC_057716.1:16045859-16083392 GCF_004010195.1 Chiloscyllium plagiosum | reverse complement strand
CCTCACTTTAGGAAAGGTGTGGAAGCTTTGGAGAGGGTGCAGAGGAGATTTACCAGGATGTTGCCTGGAATGGAGAATAGGTCGTACGAGGATAGGTTGAGAGTGCTAGGCCTTTTCTTATTGGAGCGGCGAAGGATGAGGGGTGACTTGATAGAGGTTTATAAGATGATCAGGGGAATAGATAGAGTAGACAGTCAGAGACTTTTTCCCCGGGTGTTACAAGGGGACATAAATTTAAGGTGAAGGATGGAAGATATAGGGGGGATGTCAGGGGTAGGTTCTTTACCCAGAGAGTGGTGGGGGCATGGAATGCGCTGCCTGTGGGAGTGGTAGAGTCAGAATCATTGGTGACCTTTAAGCGACAATTGGATAGGTACATGGATAGGTGCTTAAGCTAGGACAAATGTTCGGCACAACATCGTGGGCCGAAGGGCCTGTTCTGTGCTGTATTGTTCTATATTCTATGTTCTATGTTCTGTGATGCTCTGTCTTAGACTGGCCTTGCCTGGTTTGCTTGTTGGTTTTCAAATGGTCAGAACATCTCATGTTTTGGTTTCTGCTCCTGCCCTCATCGGATCTCTTATCTCTGGTGTTCCCCCTATATCCATCCTTGGCATCCTCCTACTCCCTAATTCATTTTGTTCCTTGGCTCCATTATGTACCGACCTGGGACATGTACACTGACATGTGTGCAGTCAGATGGCATGTCCGTGATCCTAACATCAGCTGAGCAAAACTAATCCCCTTGTCAACATTGCAGACACCAAAGACATGGGGAGAAATTTTATTTGTAAAGGAATGGATGATTTTGGGTTGGATGGGGTTTAAAGTCAGAAATGTCTGTCTTCTGACACCCTAATATGCAGCATGGTGACTAAGTAGTTTGCACAGCTGCCTCATGGCACCAAGGATCTGGGTTCGATTCCACCTTGGGTGACTGTTTGTATGGAGTTTGCACATTCGCCCTGTGTCTGTATGGGTTTCCTCTGGGTGCTCCGATTTTGTCCCACAGTCCAAAGATGTTCAGGTAGGTGGATTGGCCATTTGGGGAAATGTGAGGTTACAAGGGGAGGGGAGGGGGTGGGTCTGGGTGGGATGATCTTCGGTGGATCAGTATGGACTCGATGGGCAGAATGACCTGCTTCCACACTGTAGGGATTCTATGATTCCATACACCTCCATCCTGATCAATACCAACTCCAATGGAGGCTGGAAAAAAAGGTTTGGAAACCCCATTCAGGGAGGTGGATCGGAGATTTAAATAATGCAGGCCATGTGACCATTCTGGTTTTAAACAGGTGTTGGTTTGGTTTCCTAAGCGTCATGAAGATGAGGATTCAGGGGTAAGTGCCTTCACTTTGAACTCTGGGGTTAGGCTCTGTGTTTCACTGGCACCACCCCTTGCAATGACATTCCATACCAGGTCACAGGTCACAGCACGTGGCCACTGGCATACCCTGCCCACAACAGGAGGTCCCAGTCTCTCCACAGTGCAACCAGGCACTGGCTTTTCCACTGTGATCGACAACTCACATGATGCAACTGCTCCCCACCCAGCCTTCCCCTCCCACTGGCACCTCCAACTAGTCTCTCACCATGCATTTACCAAATGTCACAGGCAACAGTGAACTGCCCCTTGCTCCTGCTAGAGGCCCAGCCGGGAGAGAGTTGACTGAGTGCACGAGACAGGGAATAATTGCACACAGGAGAGTGAGTGTGTGCACTTGCGTGTGTGTGCATATCTGAGCTGAGTATCTGGCAAACAGTAGTGTTACTATTTTTATTGCATTTTGTGTTAGGAGTGGAGCTAGATAGAAACAGCTAAGACCCAAATCATCAGAGATATGATGAGGAGTGGGCTGAGGATGAATTAAGCAGTTGCTTTTAATTAACTCCACCCTTATGTTTACATCTGGTCACATTTATTCTGAGCTGGCCTGGATAGAATTTACATGAATCCTTGGATATGTGTGTGTATTCAGCTCACTCCCTCGTCTCAGGGTATATGCACTACACACACGTACTGTTTCAGAATCTTTCTCTCACTGATACACACTCATACTCAATCTCTTACACTTTGTCATGTCCACACACACTCACTCTCACATTTACTCTCTAACATGGACACGCACTCACTCTCTCACATTTACTCTCATTTGCATACAGACTCACTCTCTCACACTTACTCTCATGTGTATACACACTCACTCTCTCACATTTACTCTCATGTGTATACACACTCACTCTCTCACACTTACTCTCATGTGTATACACACTCACTCTCTCACTTGTGTACCCACAACACACACTCTCTCTCACATGCACATGTGCATGCACACACATCAAATTCAGCTCCATCAGCAGGCTGCAATACTCAGTGTTCTCAGCTGAGTTAAGAGATGTTTTGCTATGTTAAAGGGGATATATGAACATATTGTGTTTGTTATTGGTAGATGGTAGAAATGGCCTCAACATCCTGGGTTTGGGAAATGGGCAGGGCAAAAGACAGGCAGAGATTCCACTCTCTCTATTCAGTGACTATTGGTAACTAATGTAAGGCACTGGGAAATGGCCTTCAGCCACTCAGCACTGAAGCTCACACAAGAAGTAGAGATCAGCCAGTGCTCAGCAGGTTCAATATTTTGGGAGAGTGTTGGAATTAAAACAGCCAGACAAAATTGTGCCGTTGTCCAAAGTGACTCATTTTATTTAGAGATCCATTACAAGCATGTTTAACTGTTCACTGATTCAGTCTATCGCCTACACTAAGAGGTATTGTTAATTCTTTACATGATTAAACAACTTTTGGCATTACACAATCTTCGTCAGCCTCGCTTGTGTTACATTGCTTTCCAAATTAGTGCTGTTCATCAGTACCTGGAGCTGAAACCCTGTGCATTATGCAGCATAATGGGCTTCTTCACAACTACACAGAGGTGAAGGTTAGTTTGCAAAACGGTGTTTTGCTTGGAACTGCTTATTACTTCTGCAGTGTCTACATAGGCAGTACCCTGCTCTGAGATTTGCTTCCAGTGCCCTGTGAAGGAAAAGAAAGTGAATGAATTGAAATAATGTTGAGTACATTTTAACCAAAAACAAATCTGCTGATATGCATTTTGAAGGACCTTTGTCTGGGAACCTAATGATTCACTGCTCTGCAGTTGAAATAAAAGCATTTCCTAACATATACAGGCAATCACTTATGTGACAGAAGACTTGTTGGAGGTCATTGTTTATTTACAAAAATGGAATTTAAAACAGGCATGACCACCCACTTCCATAGTTGCAGGATTCTCTAGAAACACCACATTTGATGGTTATTGATGGGACCTGTGGTGTGGGCCATGGGGAGCTGCTCTATCAGAGGTGCTTTATATCTACTGCCTTTTCACTCAGAGACAAGGGTGCTATAAACTGAGACAAGCTGAACTCTTATCAGGTTTTCTACATTTTGTAAGATATCCCTGATCCCTGCACTCTAAAGTACACAGAAAAAGAATTTTACCAAATCAGATCTTCTCTCATACATTTTACCTCTTTGACTTGGTTCTTTTCTGAGCATGATGTTTACATAACCTCAGGCATTCCATAACTATACAGTATTCCACCACCTTTATCCTTGTAACTCCCATTCCAGCTATTCACAGTTCTTTACCAAATAATTTTACTTGATTTAGTGATCTACCTGGATCCTCATTTCTCATAGTCACTGTTTTATTGTGTGCAAGCATCCTTTCTGAATCTTGCAGGAATCTTGCTTACTTTATATTCAAGTCTTACAGCTTGTTCTTCTCACTCTGACTCCTAGACTGTTATTGCCTGTCCTTGGCATGCTGCAATGCTCCAGTGAATCACACTACAAACTGGAGGAACAACATCTCATCTTTACACTAGGCACTTTACAACTTTCTGGACTTAAATATTGAGTTCAGCACCTTCAGATTGTGAACCCCCTTCCTTCCTTTTCTTTTAGCTTGTTACGTTTTCTGTCACCATGTCCTCTCTCTCTTCTTGCCACTCCAACGCGATGCCTGTTCTTTCAAGTCTGGCAGTTAGACACATCATTGTTCTGCCATTCTCACATTCCAATGACTTAATCTGAACTATCAACACCTTCTCTCTCCAGCACCGTGCCCCCATGTCGCTCCCCCCACCCCCTACCAATGATAGCATAAATGCTGCCCCCCTCCACATTCCATGTCAGCTCTGATGAAGAGTCATCTAGATTTGAAACATTAGCTTGTTGTCTCTCCCTGGATGCTGGAGGAGAAAGTGAGGACTGCAGATGCTGGAGATCAGAGCTGAAAATGTGTTGCTGGAAAAGCGCAGCAGGTCAGGCAGCATCCAAGGAGCAGGAGAATCGACGTTTCGGGCATGAGCCCGAAGAAGGGCTCATGAAGGGCCCAAAGAAGGGCCCAAAGAAGAAACGTCGATTCTCCTTCTCCTTGGATGCTGCCTGACCTGCTGCGCTTTTCCAGCAACACATTTTCAGCTCTCCCTGGATGCTGCCTGACCCGTTGTCATCTCCAGCATTTTTTTGTTTTCAGTACAGATTCCAGCCTCTGCAGTAATTTGCTCCTGCTGTTGATGTGGCTTGGGCTTTTAGAAACAAGTTTTGTGTCTCCCCTTTGTCTTTCACCTCCATCATCTCCCCAGCCTCCTCCACATTATCATTTGGGGAGAAACTCCAAAGATCCAATCAATTTCAAATAGCTTTATCAATAATCTTTGAGATGCATTTTATTGCTGCCCTTATCTCCTCGGCCTTCTTCCTACTGCTCTCTTTCTCTTTGTTTGCTTCTTTTATTGTTGCAGGTTGGTCCATTTTTTATATTTTTCCCGAGTTTGGTTTGTTAGTTATTAACTCCCCAGATAGTTCTGTGTTCTCACAGAGTCACAAATGCTGCAGTGCAGAAGCAGGCCATTTCGGTCCATTATGTCTGCACCCTGCTCTCTGGTGCCAAATTCATGCCAAACTCCTTCCTGCCTCTTAACCCCACCCTGCGCAACGTTTCTATTTCAACAGTCATCAAATGTGCTCCCAAATTCTTCAACTGAACCTGCCATCACCATTCTTACAGGCACTGCACTCCACACCCAGGCAACCCACCCTGTGAAAAGTTTTTTTCCTCACTTTGCGTTTGCTTCTTTTGCAATACCCTTTAAAACCGTGCTCTTTGGTCCACTATTCTTTCATGAGGAGGACTAGATGCCCCCTATCCGCCATATCCAGATTGCTCTTAATTTTGAAAGCTTCAATCAAATGACCCCTCAGCCTTCTCTTCTCCAAGAGAAAACAGTTCCAACTTCTCTCGTCTATTTTCGTAACTGAAGCTCTTCATTCCTGGAACCATTCTTGTTTGTCTCTTCTGCATTCTCTCCAATGGTTTCAATCCTTCCTAAAGTATGGCACCCAGAACTGTAACGCAGTACTTCAGCTGATATCTAACCAGTATCTTATACAGCTCCTGCATAGCCTTGCTATTTTTGTACTCCATGCCTCTATTAATGAAGCCTAAATAGCTCTCATTATGCACATAAACAGCCAGGTCTATCTGCTTCTGCACACACTTTGGAATTGTACCCTTTATTTTGTTTTGTCTCTCAACTTATTTGTACCAAAATGTTTCACCTCACATGTCTCTGAATTGAACTTCATCAACCGCTTAGCTCTCCACCAACTTGTGAATATTCTTTTGATGCTGCCTTCCTCACGGTTTACAATTCTATTAGGGTTTTGTATTATCTGCAAACTTTAAAATTGTCCCTTCCACACCAAGATCCGCAAGGGTCACAGTATTGACCCATGAGGAATTCCATTACATCAACCTTGGAAAAAGCTTTCTGCCTGAAGAATATCCTTTACCCATTATCATGTCTTCATCTTCCAGGCGGATCCTCTTTGGGTTTTCCTTCTAGTCCTGTCAAGCACTTGATTGCTCCGCTAATCAGGATCTCGATTCCCAAGATAAGAGCTGCTACTCATCCCCTTTCACAACGTGCCCCGCCACACCCCCACCTTTAACTGATCAGCCATGCCATCCTCTCCATTCAAAGCTGTTACTGTCCCATTAATTCCAGTCAAAGCCATATAAATTCAACCCCAAGGAATTTACATAAAGAATCCAACTGAGAAATTCAGTCCCGACCATGATTGTAAAGGGGTAGAGTTACTAATCTAGGATGTATTACTGCGCCATTGTGCAAAGTCATCTTCCTTTGTCCATAGTGCACTGTAGCTCTGCCAAATAAAGGTCCATCACAAGTAAAATATTTTTGACATGACAGTTTAGTTCAGTGTTTTATTCACTACGTGCAATCAATAAGCATTGAGTGTTCTGTTGCACGATGAACAGCAAAGAAATATTAACTTGCTATGATGACAACTCTGTCTATCCATATTTTCTTTCAAGGCACTTGTCCTTATTTCAGATATTTCTTATTCATGGTAATCCAGACTAGAAATCAAATAGGGAAGTTCTTGAACATAACTGTATAGCATAGCCAGCACCTATTCCTCTGTACTGCATCAGTCTAGTCTCGTATCAGTAGAAATGGTGAAATAGATGTCAATAGATATGTGTACAGAATGTGACTCCATCACAAGTTAACATCAAAATCTAATGTACTGAATAGCAGTGATCTGATGTGATGCTCAGGGTTAAGAAGGGAGTTTGTATTGATTCGGTTGGTTGTGCTTTGTCAGGTATGATGAGACATTTTGTCTTGGAGTTTGATCAAACAAATTACCAGAAACTTGACTAAAGTCACTGTAGATTGCTCACGAGACAAGCCCACTTCCTCTG
This sequence comes from Chiloscyllium plagiosum, assembly GCF_004010195.1. Lineage (NCBI taxonomy): Eukaryota > Metazoa > Chordata > Chondrichthyes > Orectolobiformes > Hemiscylliidae > Chiloscyllium > Chiloscyllium plagiosum. The sequence continues at coordinate 16,076,586 of NC_057716.1, read as the reverse complement.
CTAGCTGTCTGTCTCATTTGTTAATGAATACATGTTTTGTAGTATAGAGAAGTACAAGCTGGCTACACCATGCGCCAATGCCGATGGATTTCCCTGCCTTGGTACGGCACACGGTTTAACACCAAATCAAGTTCAAAAGCTGCCCAACCTCACTTACAGCAAAGATGTGATGCAGAATTAACTTTTCTTTGCATAATATGTCAATTTCATACAGGTGGAGTGGAGGGATTCACTTCAAGTCTGGATTACAACGATAAAGAAATATGCGACTCTAGTACAAGTCCCTTGAGAGACATTATGAATAAGGAGAGTCGGTGCTATAGCAAGTTAATTTTGTGCTGTTGGTTGTTACTCTAAGCTTTCACCTCTGCATTCCAATGATGAATCTAAAGCAGAATGATAGGATTAAGCTGTCTCCTGCCTTTGCCAGTTGTGAGAAACTGCATATTATCGAGCTATAGCTGCAGACCCACAGAATAATAGTGCCCACAACCAGGCCTAAATTGGCACCAACTTGGCAATGTGACTTAGGCTTCAATCTGGCCTGCTCAGTGATGCAGAAAAGAGTTGACAGAATGATCTCATACCAAGCTTAGTCCCTTTGTCTACCATTTCAAATCATTCTCCAATTCTTTCCAATTCCTTAACCATAATAAATAAAAATGCATTAGAGGCGATGACTGGCAAACAGTAAAGACTGAATTGGAACAATAGGATCTGTGAGTCACTGTGGAAGCAGAAGGCTGTGTACTTGATATCATAAATTCCAGTCACCTCACAACCATTCAGAGAGTGCTTCAACTACTAAGGAGTTGCAGATTTTCACAAAATACTGAAGCCACTCCAATTGGGTCTTTCTTTTAACAAATATAGCCTAGCAAGCAAGTAGAGGCACTAAGCAAACTGACAGTTATATTAATATTAATCATTTGGTTAATATTGTTAAAAAGGATGAAGAATACCAATGTTGGGAATTTAAATCTTGGTTCAGCATTCGATAATGTTGGTTTGGGTCAGTGGTAGCACTCTCCCCTCACTATTCAAATCCCCATCAATGACTTCAGAACTTAATCTAGGCAGACAATCCTGTGCAGAGTGAAAGGACTATTTCAGTGCTGAATACACCACACTTCAAGTAGAATGGCCCGATGAACATTGAGGATCTCTGACACTGTTTGAAGAAAAGTTGGCTTGGCTAAAGTTTTATCTCTAGTCCACATTAACAGGAGCAGGTTAATTAGTTCTTCAGTTCATCATTGTTTACATGTGACAAGATAACTTGTGGATTTGCACTCATTAATGATTCAAATGACATGCAACATTTTAAGGTGGTTTTGCAAAATTATAAGTTAAAGTTCTTTCTTTTCACCCCATGACATGAACTCCCAGATTTGGTGCAAATAAAGCTAAGGTCACCATAGTCTTACCAGACCACAGGGCAACTCTCTCATTATTGAGAGGGAGAGATGACTGGTGGTGGCTTAACCTGAGGGCAGCTATGCCTCAGGTGAAAGGCTGAGAAAGAGAATCCTTCATAACAGCTTCAAGTGGCATGGGGAATTGAACTCATACTATGGTGGTACCGTGTATCATAAATCACTTGTCCAGCCAACTGAGCTAACTGACACCCAATGCTTCCAGACCTGGTACGGCATAAGGTTAAACCCCAAATCAAGATCAAAAGCTGCTCATCGAAAAGCCCAACCTCACTTGTAGCAAAACTGTGATGTAGAATTAAGTTTTCTTTGCATAATATGTCAATTCTTACAGGTAGAGTGTCGGGATAAATAGGGCATTGTCAAGCTGACAGATTGTGATTGGCAGAGTGCTGCAACAATCAGTGTTGCATCCTCAACTATTTACAATCTACCTTTGTGATGTAGACAAAGAAACAGGCAGTAATGCATCTTAGTCTGGTGACGATACAAAGCCAGGCGGAACATTTGGCTGAGATGGATGATACAAAGAGGCTTCAAGGGACAAAAAGGCAATGGGACCAGAGTAGGCATTCCACCACTTGATCAAGCTCCACCATTTGGCAAGATTATGACGGGTTACTCTGCAGGTGAAGTAAGAGGGCAACATGGTGGCAGATGGAGTATAACATGAAGTCTGAGGTATTCCATTTGGTGTTAAGAGTAGAGAAGCCGAATCTTTTTAAAATAGGAGTAAAACTTGTGGATCTTGATGTTCAGAGAAATGCATGTGCGGTTACATAAAGATCAAAAAGTTTGGTAAAGCAAGCAATCAGGATAGCAATGGCATATTGGCCTTTATTGTAAAAGTATTAGGAGTACACGAATAAAGAAGTCATGCTATACATATATGGGACTTTGGTGAGATCACAAGATTACAAAGTGCAGTTTTGGTCCCCATATTTAAGGAAGAATAAACTTGTATTGAAGGCAGTACAGCAAAGGTTTGTTAACTTGCCCCTATCTTGGGAGGTCATCCCATTATGTAAAGTAGGTCTATTTAGAAGAATGAGTAGAGATCTCATTAAAACATTCAAGACTATGAAGATGCAATGTTTTCTTGTTGGGGAATCTATAATACAGAGCATCATTTCAGGTGAAGGAGCTGCTCATTTCAGACTGAGGTTTGGAGAAATTCCTTAACTCAAAGATGTGAGACCTTGGAATTCTCCACAACAGACAGCTGTGCATGCACCATTATTGAATACAGTTCAGGCTGAAATAGACAGATTTTGGTCTGCCAGGGAATTGATGTAATAGGCAGGAAATTGGAGATGAAGGTCAAAATCAGCCACCATCATGTTCTTAGGTGGATCAAGCTTGTTGGGAGTATGCTATATTCCAGCTGTTATTTTTTATGTTCTCTACTCATGTCTAGTCGCTTTTAGAAGCAAAAGGAATATTTCTCAATGTTGTTCCATTACATGTTCCCTACATATATCTTTGAAAAGCCATGTCTAACTACAGCAGTGCAAACTTTAATAGATAAAATACTGCTTTTCAGTCTGAGCTCAAACGTAGCTTAACCATGGATCCCTGGATTTCTGTAGATCAGGCTGAGCGTCAATAATTTTGGCATATGATACTCATTAATGACTCTTATTTGCAACTTTACAAGTTAAATTTGATAGCCCCATCACTGGCTCCTCACAGGCCATTACAAATAGAAAATGATCAATTAAGCAATATCTTACATTGTGCAGTCATATAGTCCATTTACTCATCCTCTGGGAAAAAGAACTCATGACAAGCTGCGGTGGTCATAGCAACGAAAGCAACAAACTCCTGAAAATCACACTCAGCATCACCGTCACTATCCAGACTTTCCATCAACTTGTCCAGGGTCTCTTGGTCTTTAATGTCCTAAGAAGTTTTTTCAAAATAAAAACAGAACTCAAACTTCAAACAGCAAAACAGATTTTTATGATACAGTGTTCTGTGTATGTTTACATTAATCTAACACTTTTCCCTTTCAAATATATGTGCATGGTCATTTAAAGTGAAGCAGTCCAAACCCTAAGTATCAGAATGCAACATTTGATTCCCTTGCAGAACTTATTCCAATGTGGCATCCACTTCTTCCAATTGTTTTAATGAGGCATAAACTGTTAAAAAATAATTCACTTGCAAAATGTATCTTTAATGTCCTTTAGCCAGTTGATTGAAAGAAAAGTCAAGGTTTTTAAGTCAAATACTAACATTTCCTAGGCTTAGAAATATAGCAAATAGGCTGTTTGTTTCTTCAGACCAATGCACTACATTGTTCCTGCTTTCTCCACATAGTCTTTGATCCCTTTAGAGCTAATAACTATATCTAATAGCATCTTCAAAATATTTCACGCTTTGGTCTTACTCATGATCTGTGGCAGAGATTTCCACTGGCTCACCACTCTCTGGGTGAAATATTGTCTCCTCATTTCAGTCCTGATTGGCTATCCCTGTCATCCTTAGACTGGGCCCCTTGATTCTGGACTCCCTGTTCAATGGGAATATCCTTTTTGCATTTATCCTATTTGGTTCTGTTAGAACTGTTTACGTTTTTCATGAGACTACCCCCCTCATTCCTCTAAACTCCAGTGAATATAGTCCTAATCAATCCAGTCTCTCTTCACACTAGTCCTACCATTCCAGGAATTAGTCAAAATGTGTGGTGCTGGAAAAGCACAGCCACCCAAGCAGCATCTGAGGAGTAGGAGAGTTGACATTTTGAGCATAAGCTCTTATTCAGGAATGATGAAGAGTTCATGCTTGAAACGTTGACTCTTGCTCCTCGGATGCTGCCTGATTGGCTGTGCTTTTCCAGAACCACACCTTTTGACTCTGATCTCCAGAATCTGCAGTTGTCACTTTCTCCATCCCAGGAATTACTCTGATAATCCTTTGTTGCACTCCCTCCATAGGCAGAATCCTCTCTCTAAACAGACATTTATTCAAGTTTCCTTCATCATAGCTGTTCTTTCGAACTTATTTCTAATCCTGCCCTGTCCAATCCATAGAGGCTGTCTAAAGCCTTAGAAAGCATTGCCCAGACCAACAGCTTTCACAGATATTCAGAAAAAAGAAACATTAGGATATTTACTACTGTCAAATTCAGTGCAATCACTTGTTCTTTCCCACTTATGTGAAATAGTCTTAAATGCTGTGTAAGATTTGCAACCCTACAATACCCCGATGGCTTAATAATTCTGGTTTGACAATTGAACCTACGCCAGGTTTCAGTGAAGTGTTTTTTTCTGCTGGTTTCCACCTTCAAGACGCTGTGTAAGATTTGCAACCATACAATACCCCGATGGCTTAATAATTCTGGTTTGACAAATTTGGTTGACAATTGAACCTATGCCAGGTTTCAGTGAAGTGTTTTTTTCTGCTGGTTTCCACCTTCAAGACAATTACATCAAGGCACGTGTTAAAACTCAGCAGAACAGAGTGCAATGTGCTCTTTATTTAACCTCTGAGCAGCTCCACTGTTATTTAGTAATTCTGGAATGGGTCAGAACTGTTAATAAAATAAATTACTGAAGGGAAAAATTCCCCAAAAATGTAATCAATGCATTTTCATTGGGCTGAGCTGGGCTATGCTAGTGGCTTGTAAAACAATCATCTGAGTTGACATAGCATTGCAGATCACATGAGATATTTGTGATCACTATTTGTGAAACCGTAAGCTATTAAGGTCCTTAATACTTTCCAAGGCATATTACGCAGCACACCCAGAAGCTGAGACATAGAGATCACACTCCATCTCTGATCCCTACTCTGTTAGCTTTTCACATTTGGAGGATGGTTTAAAGACTATTGCTCGCATGATAGAGAGGTCATGGCACAGAGGAGGACATTTGGCCAATGAAGCCCATTCTGATGCTCAAGCTGCACATCATCCTCATTCAGAACTATATCCCAGTAGTTTCAAATCCCTGAACAGCATTATGGATGCACCTAGTCCACATGGGGAGCAGTGCTGTGAGAAGGCTCCTCACCACCATCTTCTCAAGGACATTTCGGAATGGTTAATAAACGCTAGCCTAGCCAGTGATGCTCACATCCTGTGAAAGTATTTAAAAATACAGTTAATCTTATATTTCCCCCACTTTATTCCTGCAACTGATAAGCTTTTTTCCCTCAATTGCCTGTTCAATTTCCTTTTGATTTCGTTGATCATCTCCAGATCCACTACCATTGTGAACTGTAAGTTCCACATAACCACCACTCACTACAAAAAATAGTTCTTCCTCACATCCCTTGGCAGGTCTTGTCCAAAACCTTACATCTGCATCCCCTAGCTAATGGAAATAACTTTTCTTTGTCTATTTTGTCTGAACCTGTCAAAATTTTGTGTAATTCAATCAAGTTTCGCCTCAGGAGAACAGTCCCTGCTTCTCCAGTGTAACCTTTTAACAAAATTTATTCATCTCTGGCCCCATTCTGCTAAAGCTTCCTGCACCCTCTCAAGGATCTTCACATCTTTCCTATTGTATAGCAACCAGAATGGAATGGAATACTCTTCTTGTGGGTTAGATGGCTCAGTGGTTAACATTGTAACCTCAGCAATACTAAGGATCTAAGTAATAGGGTAAATGGTATAGAAAGTAGCTATGACACTTATAGGAAATGCCAAGATTTCTAAGGTTTTGCAGATAAATGTTAGGTTTTGGGGTTTCAATTGTCCTGCCTTCACTTGCTGGTGCCCATGCTTGGGATTTCCTTCTTGATCCTCTCGGACTCTCTACCTCACCTTCCCTCTTTAAGCCACTCTTTAAGACCTACCCCTTTGACCAAGGTGTTGGTCATTTGACCTCATGTCACCTTATGTGGTTCAGTTTCCAGTTGGGTGACACTGTTGTGAAACACACTGGGATGTCTTATGAGGTTATTGCTGCCAAATAAGCAAAAGTTGTTGTTGGTGTTATTTATATATTTTTAAACCAGTAAATGGAAATGACATGCTGTCCCAATTTGCTCCCTAAGTTTATTTATTGAGTAGCTAAGACAAGGAAGATTTAGTTCTCAACTTATACTGATTTGGCTGATAGCCACTGAGTTTTCTAAGAGAGTCTACTTCTGAGTTAGGCCTGTGAAATTCAACTAGCTTTGCTATTCCCGATTATTTTAATACTATCTGCTGGATCTCAATAAAAGTGAATATTCGATCTTACTAACCTTATACCTGTACTGATTTGTGGATAAACGTAGGTGGTGCACTCATTACCATTATAAACACACAAATGGTTTGCTTCCGACGCAAGACCTCAGACTGTTGGACTGTTTTGCCCTTACAACAGAACTCTGTCAGCATGAAGGAAGAGAGGAAATTTAAAAAAAAGCAATATAGGCGCACAATCCTTTATCCGAAATGCTCGGGACCAGCTGGGTTTCAGAATTCAGAATTCTTCGAATTTCAGAATAAGCCATAGAGTCATAGAGATGTACAGCATGGAAACAGACCCTTCCGTCCAACCCATCCACGCTGACCAGATATCCCAACCCAATCTAGTCCCACCTACCAGCACCCAGCCCATGTACCTCTAAACCCTTCCTACTCATATACCCATCCAAATGCCTCTTAAATGTTGCAATTGTACCAACCTCACCACTTCCTCTGGCAGCTCATTCCATACTCGTACCACCCTCTGTGTGAAAAAGTTGCTCCTCAGGTCTCTTTTATATCTTTCCCCTCTCACCCTAAACCTATGCCCTCTAGTTCTGGACTCCCCCACGCCAAGGAAAAGACTTTGTCTATTTATCTTAACCATGCCCCTCATAATTTTATAAACCTCTATAAGGTCAACCCTCAGCTTCAGATGCTCCAGGGAAGACAGCCCTAGTCTGTTCAGCCTCTCCCTGTAGCTCAAATCCTCCAATTCTGGCAACATCCTTGTAAATCTTTTCTGAATTCTTTCAACTTTCACAACATCTTTCCGATAGGAAGGAGACCAGAATTGCACGCAATATTCCAACAGTGGCCTAACCACATTTATCTGAATTAAACTCCATCTGCCACTTCTCAGCCCATTGGCCCATCTGGTCTAGATCCTGTTGTAATCTGAGGTAACCTTCTTCGCTGTCCACTACACCTCCAATTTTGGTGTCATCTGCAAACTTACTAACTGTACCTCTTATGCTTGCATCCAAATCATTTATATAAATGACAAAAAATAGAGGACCCAGCACCGATCCTTGTGGCACTGCACTGGCCACAGGCCTTCAGTCTGAAAAACAACCCTCCATCACCACCCTCTGTCTTCTATCTTTGAGCCAGTTCTGTATCCAAATGGCTAGTTCTCCATGTATTGCTGTGACAGTTTGATGGTGAATTAAAAAAAACTTACCAGAGGAACACACTCACTGAGTAAAATGGGCCTTGAGACAGAATCAAGGCATGCCTTGCTGGGCCTTGCCCCCCCCCCACACGTCACATCTGAGTGACACGCATCGAGTGGGTGTCGACTTGAGTTAACTGTTTGCATGCCAAACAACCTTGTTAATGAGAAAAAAAGTCACAAAAATCCCTCAGACTTTGGAGCGTTTTGGATTTTGGATAAAGAATTGTCCAACCGGATTATCTGTTCTGAAGAAAGGGCGTCAACCTGAAACATTAACTCTGCTTCTCTCTCCACGGATGCTGCCAGACCTGCAGACTTCTTCCAACACTCTCTTTTTATATTGTCTTGCAGTCTTGTCCCTTAAGTGTCCATTATCAGTCAGCACACCTGAACAATCTGTGATATGAGTCAAAAGGTTGTAGGTTTGACATCAACATCAACATCTGGTTTTATAATGTCTGAAAGTTCAACCAGGAGCAATGAACAAGGAACAATAAATCCCTCAGAAACTGAGTCACATTAATGATTTTGATGATACCACTAATTTTTGTGATTATAAGTTGGTTTGAAGTAACATTTTAGGATTTTACTGGAATGATTGTGATGTGGTCAGCCAAATGGACTCCATACAATGTGAGTTCCCTGATTGGGGCTGTTAATCAGGTCTAATCAGGGGGCCCTGGCTGACAGACAATAAACAGGAGTGTCAGAGGTTCTGTTCACTCTGAGAGCTGGCTCTGAGGAAGCTGAATCAGTGTCAAGGACTCTCCGCATGTAAATAAAGAGTGACTTGGTGATGGGATACCGGCCGTTATGGAATTATATCTTTCTAAACAATCTCTATTTGCCAAGGGAAGCACTGAAACAGTTAAAAACAGGCTGACAACACAATAATTGATGCTCTAGAATAATGAAAGTCTTGCTAAATACTTCACCTTGCTATATTCATCTGATCATAGAGGGTTGCCATTTAGGAAATAGCCTTCACTCTCAGTAGGTTACCTTACTGGGCAAGTGAACCAGAGAGCAGAGTTCAAATCCCATCATGGGAAATTCTGAAATCTAAATGTAATGGATTAAATGGATTGGAATAAAAGGCTAGGATCACCAATGATGGCCACGCAACTGTTTGACTGTTGTGAAAAACCATGTGATCCATTAATGGCATTTAGGTGAGAAAATCTGCAGTTGCTGATTGATCCAGCCTAAATGTGACTCCAGGCCCGCAGCAATGTGATTGACTTTTAACAGCCCTCTGAAATGGCCAAGCAGTCCACTGAGCTGTATTCAAGATAGTGATTCCCCACAACCTTTTCAAAGTGATCTAGGGATGGGCAATAACTGTACCACCCAAATTCTATGACTGACTCAGCTATGTTGCTTGCAGGGATGTTGGTAATTTAGATCAGGTATTCACACAAGGTTTGGTGAGTCGGGAGCAGAGGAATGGGAGGGACAGTCATTCCCGAGCTGCTCCTATGATCTGCTTGAGAGTTGCCTCATGATCACATTGCAATGTTGGTCTCTTGGTTTCAGGAACCTAAGACTCAGGACCACAAACAAGAACTAAGAAACAGCCCATTCTGTAGATTTTGTGACACCTAAACATGCCAACAATAAAATCAACCAATTTGTGTGGTGGGGTCGGGGTGGTTGCAGCACTATGATGAATATAGCTGACAAAATGAAATAAATTGTTCTGACGGGAGCTGGTGCAGACATGATGGGCTGAATGTCCTCCTTCTGCCTCATGAATCTCTGTGATTGTGTGAAATGGTGTCTCCACATGGAGACTGTTTGTTGTGAGAACAAAAACCACTTTGCAGTCTCAGACCTGACACCAGTATTGGAAGGGTGCCTGCTAAAATCAGAAGCACAGAGACTGGAACCCACCCAAGAGCCTTTTCTCCCCTCGGTGGCTCAAAATGAACTGTACTTACACCAATGAAGTTGGAGAGCTCATTGTTAATGAGCTCCTTCAGTTCCACCTTCTTCAACTTCAGCTTATCCCCTTCTCTCCCGCTGTATTTGTGAAAAGTTTCAATAATTGTGACCATTGCGTTCTCCAGGTCAGACATTCTGTTGGAATAACCCTGCATTAGGGCAAAAAGAGAGCGAAAGGTTAGTTCTTGGTGCAGTTTCCAAGTCCCTCCATGGCCACATTACCACACCCCTTTCTCCAGCCCAGACCTCTGTAACCTCCTCCAGCCCCATACCCCCTGCGAGATATCTATATTCCTCTAATGCTACTCTCTCTGACTTGAATCGTTCCACCATTAGCGGCCATGCTTCCAGCTGCCTGAACACTAGGCCTTGAAAATCCTTCCGTAACTCTTACCACCTCTCTCTCTCCCTCCCCCCCCCTCTCTCACATTCTCTCCTCCTTTTAAGACACTCATTAAACTTTACCTCCTCGAGCAAGTTTTTGAAAAACTCCTTATGCAGTTCGATCTCTAGTTCTTTGTCTCCTGAGGGACGAAATATTTTTTCTAAAATTATACCTTGCACGAAGACGAACTCAATAGTCTCAAATATGCCTGAGTGTAAAAGTTCATCAGAAGCAGACTCTGATGGCACATCCCTTTCTCTAAGGCAGGAAACCCAAGTTTAAGTCCTCGCTGCTTCAGAGGTGAGGAAGAACATCTCTGAACAGATTGGTTAGAAAATATCTAAAAGTACATCAGGAAAGTTATTGTCAGTGAAGGGTGCCACTTTATTTGTTCTGGACTCTTAACTGGGGCTCACAGTGGTTGGGTGCCAACATCCGTGGGTGACACAGTGGCACAGTGGTTAGCACTGGTACCTCACAGCGCCGGAGACCCGGGTTCAATACCTGCCTCAGGCAACTGTCTGTGTGGAGTTCGCACATTCTCCCCGTGTCTGCGTGGGTTTCCTCCGGGTGCTCCAGTTTCCTCCCACAGTCCAAAATGTGCAGGTCAGGTGAATTGGCCATGCTAAATTGGCCCGTAGTGTTAGGTACAGAGGTAAATGTAGGGGAATGGGTCTGGGTGGGTTGCTCTTCGGAGGGTCGGTGTGGACTTGTTGGGCTGAAAGGCCTGTTTCCACACTGTAAGTAATCTAAAGGAATCTAATCTAAAGGATAAAATCAATGCTCTTGAGAGGGGAAAAGTGAAAGAGCCTGGGTTCCATCATGATCCAGTCACTGCCTGGTGACAAACTCACATCTGCACTGTCAGCGGTGACAGTACCACTTTAAAATTGTCAGCATTAACTGACAACAGAAACATTTTCATCAGCTTGCAGAGGCCATGGGTGCAGTTGCTCTCACAAAGATAGCAGTGATAAGTCCACCTCTATCGAACAGGACAGGAAAGACTGCTAGAAGACTTGGTGGATACTCTCCCATTCAAAGCAGTCACCAGGACAGCTCCTGGTAATGAGGGCACAAGTTCCCGGAGAGAGGTGGCGAACGAACGAGAGACTCGCATTTGTAAAGGCCCTCTCCCATACCTCACAGTGTTTTGTTGCCAATGAAGCACTTCTGAAGCACAGTCACTGTTGCAATGCAGGAAATGTACCAGTTATGTGTGCGCACAGCAAGATCCCACAGCAGCAATGTGATGATGACCAGGTAATCTGTCTCGTGCTGTTGATTGAGGGATAAAGGTCAGGACACTGGGGATAACTTCCCTGTTCCCTTTGAAGTATGGCCACAAGCTCTTTCACATCCAGTTGTGCAGGCAGTCGGGACGTCAGTCTGATCCAGAAAGTGCCCACTCTGACAGTGCAGCGCTCCCCCAGCCCTGACACTGGAATGTCAACATGACAATTTCTGTTTGAAACCCTGGAGCTCGGTCTGCTGGGCAGCCCTGTCGTTAGAGTTCCCGCCTCTCCAGCTGTCAAGGCTTGTTAAGCGACCAACGAATGACCACTTAAAGGCCTCAACCCATCGTCATTAATGAGTGGCAGGCCTTATCATTATGTGAGTCATATGTAAATGGAGAAAGGTTGGTGTGATTAAAAACCATTTTCACTCAGTGAGTGGTTAAGGTATGAAAAGCACTTCCTGGAAGTGTGGTGGAAATAATTCAGTTGAGACATTCACGAGGCCCCTGGATGATTATTTGAATAGAAATGATGTCCAAGGATTTGGGGAAAAAGCAAGAGATTGGCACTAGCCAATGACTTTGATTTTGAGATGTGATGCAATGGGTACGATGGGCCAAATGGCCTCTTTATGCACTGTAACAATTCTGTGATTTTGTGATTCAGACATGACAGGATGTTGTTGTGGTTCTGTTCGCCGAGCTGGAAACTTTTGTTGCAGACGTTTCGTCCCCTGTCTAGGTGACATCCTCAGTGCTTGGGAGCCTCCTGTGAAACGCTTCTGTCGTGTTTCCTTCCGGAAGCGGCAGGGACAGGCCACTATAAATGCCGGAGGAAACACCACAGAAGCGCTTCACAGGAGGCTCCCAAGTACTGAGGATGTCACCTAGACAGGAGACGAAACGTCTGCAACAAAAATTTCCAGCTCGGCGAACAGAACCACTACAACGAGCACCCGAGCTACAAATCTTCTCCCATGACAGGATGATTTCAATCATGCTTTTCATTGATTTTGTTCATCACTGCAAAATCATTGGGAATACCAAGAATGCTTCCTGTAATTCTGTCCATATACTGTTGGTGAAAATCCTGACTGACGGATAGACCAAAACGTGGACTCTCTAGTGATTTCTTATGACCCTTTCCTAACTGAACTGACCAAGATCTCATCATCAGCAATCACTTGCTAACACCTCGGAAATTTCATGTCACTTGTCAATATCTACAATTAATATGTAGCATGGAAAAGAGTTCAGCTCTTGTGAATTTGGGATTCAGCACTTCTCAATTTGGAACTTTATGTGGTCATCCTTTTACAAATGGATTTCGGTGTCCTGGGTCCGCACACACCCTGATTATGTTCTGATTTTCTCTCGCCAACCTTCATATATCCGACAGCTCCCTCCCTCCCTTACTCTGTCAGTTCTGCCACCTTCTGTCACAGCCACTATCCAAACTCAATGCATCAATGCCTCCTCTCCCCTGTTCCAAGAGATGTCCCCAGACAAGAAAAGCAATTCCTACTCAGACCAATCACGTGTTTCTTGTTCGCTGTGTACTTAATTCTAAAGGTGCAATATAAGGTGAAATTGCATTTCAATGAGGGTACCTGAGATGTTAACATTAAAAAGGTACCCTCAAAGCTTACTATCAGGAAGCACATTCTGCCATCAATCCGCTGCCAACTTAACACCCAACATTTCTCCTGTGTAAAGCCAGTTTCTTTTTCATTTTGTGTCTTTGATTGTGGACCAAAATGGGAACAGGACTGTTTTTAATCCAAGGATTGAAGAAGTCAGCGACTCCACACTATGTACTGTCCAAACTGCTGTTTGTTCCTGCAGCTACACTGGCACCAAGTGGGTGTGTACAAAGGGAGATTGAGCAGCCAATCAGTCTGTGGTATTGTGACCAGTTGTTGACAACAAAAGCCTTCTGCCTGCCAACAATGATTGGTATCTGTGATTGGCTGCTAGCTAGCAGAATAGATTGTGATTGTGAATGGTACAGCCAGAAACCTTATGTTTGCTGGAAAGGGAAGTGCTCTCTTTCACGCTGCAGTCAAACATATCTAGAGTCTGAAGAAGGTCTGTTTTTTCCTCCTCACTCACTGCTGTAAGTTGTTCCTTTTACCCAATAAGTCAGAGACATGGTCAGTTGTGAACCAGCCACTCTTTGTTTCCAATGAATACATGGATATGAGAGGGTGTGGAGCAGTAAGAAATGGATCATCTCAGTGAACGCTGCAGGTAGCAGCTATTGAACTGCCTTCCCAGTTTTTCTCTCCACCCTCAACACCAATTTAGTTTTGTCTGTATCTGTTCGTGTGGGCAAGTTCTATAAGTTTTAACTCGTAGAGTTATATGTCGACAGTTCATAGATTTTACCTATAGCTGGAACCTATTAATTTGAAATAAATAATAAGATGAACACATAATTCAGATGGAAATAGAGGGATACAGATACTGTAAGTGAAGACAGTTTTAGTATGGAAGGGCAAAATGTGTCGGTGCAGGCTTGGATTGTTGTAGGGCCTGTTCCTGTGCTGTGTTTATATTTGTTCTTTGTTCTTGTTTAGTGCAGTCACCTTGGATTTACTTTAAGTTAACCTGGTTAAAGACAGGTTAATAAAGACAGGTAAATTGGGGACATTTTGTATACTTTGATTAAATCTTTAACTTTTGTGGTGACTTGTGATCATAGCAGGCTTAACTTCTACTGCACTACCCCAGTGAGACAGCAGGATTACTGTTCGACAGATATTTAAAAGGGAAAAGAATTAGTACAGTGAGAGCCCTCTTAAGAGTGAGAATGGGAAGTTAATTATAGAGAATAAGAAAATGATAGATGAAATGAACAAATTTTTTGCTTCTGTCTCAACTTTAGAGAATACAAAAAGAAAATTCCAGTAGTAGCTGTAAATCAGAACTTAGAAGGAACTGGAACTTAGTGGAACCATGGTCACAGGGTAGACGTACTTATCAAACTGATGGAGCTGTGGCCTGATATATCTCAGGTCCAGATAGACTTCATCCTAGGCCTTAAGAGAGGTGGTTAATGAACTAGTAGCGTTGTAGGTGTTAATGTTCCAAAAGTTCCTAGATTCAGCAAAGATTCCATCAGACCAAAAAGTAGAAAATATTACCATTCTAAAAGGGAGCGAGGATGAAAACAGAAACTTTAAGTTGGTTCGCTTGATGTCAGTCATGGGAAAGGTGTTGGGTTTGGTCGTTAAAGGGATTATAACTGCACATTTTGGAAAACTCAAGGTAATTGGGAAGAGTCAACATAACTCCATAAAAGGTCAATCATGCTTAAGCAATGTATTGCAGTTCTTTGAAGGAGTAACATGAGCTATAGATAAAGGGAAACTTGAAGACATAACCTACTTGGATTTCCAGAAGGCATTTGATAAGGTATTACAGCAAAGGTTATTGTGGGAGAGCAAAAGCTCATGATGTCGAAGGGAACACAGTGCAACTGACAGACTAGCTGGCCAGCAGAAAACAGAGAGTTTGCATAAATGTGTCTTTTCTGATTGGCAGGATGTGATGAGTGTACTACTGCAAGGAGTCTGTGCTGGAACCTTTTACAATTTACATCATTGAATTAGAGAAGGGAAATGAGGGCATGGGAACAAAATGCACAGATGCCACCAGGATAGGTAGGAACGTTTGTTGTGAAGAAGACATAAGGAAGTTACAAGTGAATATAAATAGTAGAATGCCAGAAAGTGAAATTATTTACTTTGGTGAGATGAATGAAAAAGCGAAGAATTACTTACAATATCTAACATCTGCAGAATTCCAACGTGCACAGGGATTTAGGAGCTGTAAGTCCAAAAGGTTGGAACAATACATGTTCAGGAAGGTTACTGAGATACTATCATTTATTGCAAGAGGAATTGAACATGAAGGTGAGGATGTTATGTATGCATCAGGTACAGAGGGTGTTGGTGAGACCACATACCGAATAACATCTGGAGAACTGAAATAAACACGAAGTATTGCACGAAGTTTGGCAGTACTGTGGAGGGAGTAACCTGTTTAATGTTTCTAATACTACACTTTGAAGTTAAGTTTTTGATCAAGAAGTGAGTGACCAGTAAGTGCAAACAGTGCTACGGCATAAGGTGGCAATTTGAGGAAGAGGTTCAATGTCCTTAACAACTTTCCTGAGGGAATGCATGTCTGTGTCATATCTGTGGGAAACAGTTACAAAGTACTTACAGCACAGAAACAGGCAATTTGGCCCAACTGGTCCATGCTGGTGTTAATGCTCCACAAGCTCCAATTCTAGGAAGGGGATAAACCGACCATGGTTAACTCAGGAAGTTAACGATAGAATTAAATTGAAAGACAAAAAACATACAATGTGGCAACCATTCATGGTAAACCAGTGGGTATGAAAAGTTATAAAAGCCAACATAAGGTGACTGAGAAAAAGAGGGAGAAAATAAACAATGAAAGTAAATGATGAATTAGTAAGCAATGTAGAAATGGATAGTAAGAGCTTCTTTAAGTATATAAAAAGGAAGAGTGAACGTTGGCCCCTTAGGAGAAGAGATTTGGGAAATAAAACTGGGGAGCCAGAAAATGGTAGAGACATTGTTCCAATACTTTGCATGACTTTTCACAGTGTAGGATGCTAACAGAATGTCAAAATACGAAATAAGGAAGGGGCTAAAAGGCAGGGCGTGGGAAGGAAATAAACACTATAGCTATTGCTAGAGAGAAAATACTAGGGAAACTAATGAGTCTAAAGGCTAATAAGTCCCCAGGATTTGATGGATTACATCCTTGAAATTTAAAGGAATTTCTACCAAAATAATGGATGCACTTGTAGTAATCTTCCAAGAATTGTTACTTTTTGAAAAATGTTTCAGAGGATTGGATAACTGCCAGTGGAACACCCTTCATCAGAAAGGGAGGGAGACAAACTTAGAGGTAATGACAGTTCAGTTAGCTTAACATCTGAACTTGGGAAAATGGTAAAGTCTATAATAAAGGATGGAGTAACAGAACATTTTGAAATGCATATTATAACAGAGCAGAGTTAGCATGATTTTATGCCTGACAAAATTACTAGAGTTATCTGACCAAGTAACATGCCAGATAGATAAAGAAGAACCAGTAGATATTATATATTTGGATTTGCAAAATGCATTCATTAAGCAACTGCACATAATGCTATTTGATAAGAACCCAAAGGGAATGGGGTATAAAATAGGGAAGTCTTGCTAAAATTATACAAACAATAGACAGACCACACTTGGAATACTGTGATTAATTTTGGTCTGATTATCTAAGGAAAGAAAAACTGGCATTGGAGACAGTTCAGAGGAGGTTGATCCTGCATATGGAAGAATAATCTTCTGAGGACAGGTTGAGTAGGTTGGAATTGTGTTCTTTGGAGTTTAGAAGAATGAGAGGTGGCCTTATTGAAACATTTAAGATTCTTAAGGTGCTTAGCAACATAGATACAGAGAGATTGTTTCATCTTGTGGGAGAGTCTAAGACCAGAAAGCATAGTCTAAGAGTATTAAACACAATGATGAGGGGGAATTTCTTCTTGAGAGGGGAGTGAATTTGTGTAATTCTTTATTGCAGGGCGCTGAGTCATAAAGTGTATTCAAGGTGAGATAGCTTGATTTGTAATCAATAAGGGGAATGAAGGGTTAAAGGGATAATGCAGGAAAGTGGAATTGAGGATTATCAGATAAGCCAGATCTCATTGAACGGCAGATTAGACTTAAAGGGTAGAATAGATTACTTATGCTCCTTTTGGTCTTATGCTCATCTTTCACATAATAACTTACATTGCCAAAGAGATGTCTATGCAGCAAATAACAAAATATGCCTAGCCAAAATTTCAAAAAGGTTTGGGTATGTAACAAGCAGTGTGGATAAGGGGGAACCATTAGTATGGTGTATCTGGATATACAGAAAGCATTCAACAAGATATCACATAAAGATTAAAGATGCACACAGTTATGACATAGTTGGTTAGCTCAGTTGGCTGGCCAGCTGGTTTACAATGCAAAACTATACTAGCAGCACACGTTCAATTCCTGACACAGGCTGAAGTTACCATGAAGGTCCTGCCTTCTCAATCTCACCTCTTGCCTGAAGTATGGTGATGCTCCAAATACATTCACCACCAGTCAATTCTTTCTCTTGAAGGAGAGAGCAGTCTTTTGGGACTTTGGCAATTTTACCCATAATATCATGAGGGGTATAGAAAGGAAGAAACTTTTCCCTTCAATGACCAGGGGCAAAGATTTAAGGTAATGGACAGAAGGTTTAGAGGAGATGTGTGCAAAGCAGCTTTCACTTTTTTTAAAAGACTTCTTTTAAGTCATATTCTAGAGATAACTTAAGGTTTTGTATAAAAAAGGTGACATCTCAGCTCAGACAATACATAAAAGCTGTGAGGTTAGAGTCTGTCTGTATCTCAATCTTGAGTCAGACACATTCTATTTCCAA
This sequence comes from Chiloscyllium plagiosum, assembly GCF_004010195.1. NCBI lineage: Eukaryota > Metazoa > Chordata > Chondrichthyes > Orectolobiformes > Hemiscylliidae > Chiloscyllium > Chiloscyllium plagiosum. Next base: position 16,058,739 of record NC_057716.1, on the reverse strand, counting down.
AGTCATAACATCAACTATAACACTGTAAAACCCTGTCATGGCAACCACTGCAAGACATGTCATATTATCAACATGGACACCACTATTACATGGGGACACCACCCACCATGTACGAGGCAGCTACTCATTTGGCTCAGCCAAAGTTGTCTATCTCATTTGCTGCAGGCAAGGATGCCCCAAGGCATGGTACATTGGCGAGACCAAGCAGACGCTATGACAATGGATGTGCAACACTGTGCAACAATTGCCAGACAGTGATGTTCCCTCCCAATTGGGGAACACTTTAGTGGGCAGGGAAACCTGGCCTCGGATCTTCGGGTGACCATCCTGCAAGGTGGACCTTGGGATACACAACTACGCAGAGAGGCCAAGCAGAGGCTGATAGCCAAGTTTGGTACCCATGAGAATCGTCTCAACCGGGACCTTGAGTTCATGTCACACTACAGGTGACCCCACTACACTATACACTCTCTCACACACACAGACCCATACACGCACACATACACACAAATTCTTACATGCTCACATACACTCTATCATACACACGCACTCTCTCATACACTTACACATACACCCCCTACACTCACATCCAAGCATACAACCTCTCAAAGGCTTATACTCTGTCACACTCACACACACTCTATCAAGCATGCCCACAAACAAACACACACTCTCTCATGCGCACTCACATTCACATGCACACAGTCACATGCACATAGTTACACACTCTCTCTCTCTCTCTCATGAGCGCACACACTTTCTATTTTGCGCAAAAAGCATACAATCTACAGGCAGTCAATCCATATAACATTTTATAAATACCCACTTTGGAAATAGAAGCAGTCTGACTCAAGATTGTGATACAGGCACTTTCCTAGCCTCACACCTTTAATGCATTGTCTAAGCTGAGATGTCACCTTTTTTTTTACAAAACCTTTAGTTATCTCGAGAATGTGACTTAAAAGAAATTCTGGAATTTACATATTAATGAACTGAAACCTGCAACGCATGCTAAAAGATGAAATACTTAACAGCAATCTAGGTTTGCACAATATGTCATTTCAGTTGCATGACACTGTAATCGTTTGCTATGAATTCTGTGTCTTATGATCCTGTTCCACAGACACCTGATGAAGGAGCAGCGCTTCAAAAGCTAGTGCTTCCAAATAAACCTGTTGGACTATAACCTGGTGTTGTGTGATTTTTAACAAACATGACAGAGTTCAAAGTTCAAAGAATTATTTATGTGCTTAAAGGTTAATTCATGAACAAGTGTTTTCAATTCCAATCTGTTTCATGTAGTAGATTAACTGATTTGGGGCTTGTCAGAACCTCTTCTGTTTACACCCTAAAAAGAAGCCTCGTGTACGACACTGCTTTAAACAATAGCCTGATTCATAAACTTCTAAAGTCAATTTCCTTTAGAACACCCTGAAATAAAAGAAACCTTTCAAAAGGCTATCTAAATTCAGGTGAATGATGTCTGACTTTATCAGTGTTTTCAATGAAAACGGACCATAACATTACCAATCAAGTGAGGAGCGAACAAAACCAATGTCCCTGATCATTTACAAAGAAATGATTCACCAGATCGAGCAGAAGTGTCATTTTTCCTCATATTCTGACAAGTGAAAATCTCTGAGGAATGTTGTAGTGTATTGAGTATCATAGAAAGTGAGGACTGCAGATGCTGGAGATCGGAGTTGAGAGTGTGGTGCTGGAAAAGCACGGCAGGTCAGGCAGCATCCAAGGGGCAGAAGAATCGATGTTTCGGGCATAAGCTCTTCATCAGGAGTATTTTGTCAAGGATGTTACCACATTACCAGGCATAAAACCAGAACAAGCATTTCTTATTGTCTCTTTTCTTGATCCAGAAGCTCAGAGGATCGTGCAACTTTGAAACTCTCTGCCTCAGAAGGTAGTGGAGGTGGGGGTAGGGGTCATTGAATATCTTTAAGATGGAGGTAGATGTATTCCTGTAAGACATTGCAGTCCAAGGTCATCTGGAGTTGATAGGCCATGTCAAAACATAACCACAATCTCATCGAATGTCCGAGCAGGTCCTCACGGCTGTAAGACCATAAGACATAGGAGTGAAAGTAAGGCCATTCGGCCCATCGAGTCTACTTCGCCATTTAATCATGGCTGATGGGCATTTCAACTCCACTTACCCGCATTCTCCCCGTAGCCCTTAATTCCTGAGACATCAAGAAGTTATCAATCTCTGCCTTGAAGACATTTAGCGTCCCGGCCTCCATTGCACTCCGCGGCAATGAATTCCACAGGCCCACAACTGTGTGGCTGAAGAAATGTCTCCGCATTTCTGTTCTGAATTGACCCCCTCTAATTTTAAGGCTGTGCCCACGGGTCCTAGTCTCCCGGCCTAACGGAAACAATTTCTTAGCTTACTCCGCCTCCTAATGTGTATGTCTGTACATTAAATGTTGGGGTGGACACTCCAGGGCAGTCCTGTGGGAGGGCTGCCCTTCAGATAAGGTGCTAACGTAAGGTCCTGACTGTCCTGTCAGGTGGATGCAGATGCCCCTCAGACATTATTTCAAACAAGAGAAGGAGAGTATATTTATCATCCAATGACATCACAAAAATCAGATGATGTACTGGTCATTATCACATTACAGTTTGTGTAAATTCCTGAGTACAATTTGGTTGCAGTGGCTGTATTTCAAAATGTACTTCAATTGCTATATTGTTATTCAGGACAGCCTGATGTTGTGAAAGGTGCTATATAAATGCAAGTCTTTTTTTATTGCTATTAGTGAGATCTTGTGCAGTGTTTGTCTGTGAGGGGAATTTTAACTGATCTGAACGTGTGGTGCATGGAAACAGTGTGATGTGGTGTCCCTTGCAGGTTCGGTCTGGAAGTCAATCAGATTGATGTGAGTTGGCGCAGGAATTGGGTGAGATTTCACATTAGAGTTTAAATGGTAAAGTGCGATTCAAAGTTTACTCTGTAGTTGCCACCGTTGTCTTGGGTGAGATTTCCATCTAATTATTTCAATCATGGAGGGGACAACTGATGGATGACCACAGGACAAGGTAACAAAATAAATAATTAAACTTTAATTCCATTTATAGTTTAAACCTGTTTCAGTGTGCTGTGATATTGAGGAAATGCAATCTGGAACAATCCAGCCCTTCGATATCCTGGTAAATAATTAGTGCGAAAACTTTTAAGTCCATTGATTGTTTAAAGCCTTTCAGACATTCACCTCTCACTCCTCCAACCCCCCACCTCTCACTTCCCTACCCCTCACTGCCTCATTTCCCACTACTCCTTGCCCCACCTCATTCCCACCCCTTATTGCCCCACACGTCACCACCCCCTCACCACCTTCCCGTCTTTTACCTCCCACTCTTCCTCCCACATCCCTCAGCTAATTGGACTGAAATTAACGCCCTCATCCTTATTTTAAATTCCTCCATTTCACATAACCCTTGGCTCCATAACCTGCCTCCGTTGTCCCCTAGAACCATGAGTAATCAATTGATCTTTAGTATTGTCCTGCTGTTCCTAACCCAATCGCTTTCCATTTGGGAGACAGCTGGGAATACAGAATTGAATGTTTCCTCCTCACACATTAATGCTGTCAGAACTAATGGGATGGACAGGATTGGGGAAGCAACAAAAATAAATCGTCTGGAGGAGGCATCCTTGAAACGCATGACCTAATGTGTGGACTTAGTAATGAAGGACTGAATATAGTGCCTGTCCAGATTGTATTCTGCACCTGTCCGCTGCATTGTCTCTACAATATATTGCTAAAATATTTCTCCAATTAAACCTTATCATATTTTTGGTAAGTAGTGAGCTAGTAACCCAGTCAGCCAGTCTGTAGATCGCAGAGTAAATGCACACTGAGAAAGGTGGAATGAGAGAAAGCTTTGATCAAACAGAATTCAGTGGTGCATGTCTCACCTCCTGACCCCCACCATGCCTGTCCACCATCTACAAGGTACAGGAGTATGATGGAATACTCCCCATTTGCCTGGTTGAGTGCAGCTCCAACAATGTGCAAGAAGCTCAACACCATGTATTCAAAGCAGCCCACTTCATTAGCATTCCATCCACAACCATCCAGTAAACATTCACTCTCTGTCACTGATACACAGTGGCTGCAGTGTTTATCATCTATAAAATGTGCTGTGGAAACTCACCAAGACTCCTTTGACAGAACCTTCTGAATCCATGACCCTTATCATCTAGTAAGGCAAGGCCAGCAGATACATGGGAAGCTGATCAACTACAAATTTTCCATCTAGCCACCACCATGCTGACTTGAAAATGTATCATCATTCTTTCACTGTCGCTGTGTCAGACTCCCTTCCTAACAGCATTGTGGGTGTACCAACAGCACCTTCTCAAGGACAATTTTTAAAAAATAAATATTTTTATTAAAGACATTTTTAAATCTTTTACAAAACATCTATATACAAAAAGATAAGAATAAAACCAAAAACAGAAAAGTAGAGACAATACAACAAAGTCATAACGCGATACTATTAGTAATGAACAACCTACTATTCTACCAGAACAAACATATCTACTTAAACTACAAACAAATTAAATAAATATTAACTTAAACTAAATTCAAGTAACTTAAATAATATCTCACTACTTTATTTCACTCATCACACCTCCACTGAGGCTCCGATCCCTGGGAGCACCATCTACAGTCCCCGTATTCTTTTTCTCCCAGTCTTCTCCTCCCGGAGCTCTACAGGCACCCATACTGATTCCCACGGCTGATATTGCTGATAAGTCTGTGTCAATATAATTTAAAAAGGACCACCACGCCTTGTAAAACTGCTCCGTTTTGTGGTGCACCATAGTTGTGAGGTAGTCTTGGGGGAGATGCTCCATCACCAGTCTACACCACCCCATAAGACCTGGTGGCTTTTCCGACGCCCAATCCACTAGAATGTTCTTCCTCGCACAGCGGGTAAGAATGTTAAACAATCTCTTCCTGTGTTCCCTCAGAAAGGGCAAATTTGGCAACCCCAGAAGAAGAAATATCGGATCCACATTAACTTCAATCCCCAGGATGTCCTTTAGCTCCTTTACTATAGCACTCCAGTGTTTCTGGATCTTACAACAGGACCAGTAACAGTGTGTAAGAGTGCCTATACTTATGTTACATTGGGGACACCCTGATGGTACTCCTCTCTTGAACTTAGCTAGCCTCTCTGGTGCCATATGAGCCCTGTGTAAGATCTTCAATTGCATGGCCTGCGCTCTATTACATACTGAAATTTTCCTCACATTTCCCCACATATCTTCCCAAACCTCCGATGAAATATCCTCTCCTAGCTCTCAATTCCACATCCTATGGAGTCCTTCCATGTCCCCCAGGGCGTGACCTTTCTGTAAACGATATAAAGTACTGAGTGAGAGAGCACCTGTACACCAGAGTACTCTTTTCTCCACATCCGGCTTGTAACACTGAGCCAGGAGCGTGGTCTTCCTCTATATATAGTCCCTTATCTGAAAGTACTGGAAAAGGTCCCTATTGGACAATCCATATTTCAGGCCTACCCCTCGAAGTCCCAGACAGAAGATTCCCTTATTCTCCCATGCCTTAAAGCTGGAGTCCATTGTCGCAGGTTTAAATCCTTGGGCTCCCACCAACGGGGTAAACGGCGAAGTCTTAGACCAATTGCCCTCGACTTGCTTCGTTATCCTCCAGGCTTTCACCATATTTAAAATGATTGGATTCTTACACTGCTTGGTCATGGATTTCATCTTATCCATTAATAATAAATGAACCAGAAGGCATCTCAACTGCAAGGCTTCAATGTTAAGCCAAATCGATTCCGGAATCCCCAGTACCCAATCACCAACGTATGCTAACAGATAGTAAGAGTGCTTATACTAATGTTACATTGGGGACCTGATATTTGATATTTCTTCAAGTCCGGAAGATCCACCCTTCCTCACACTGCGGAAGCTGCAACTTAGTGTATTTAATTAGAGGATGCTTGTGGCACCAAATAAAGGACCCTAGCCTCCATAATACTCATCTAGGTAACAACAATGTGAGCATTCTCATGGGGTACAACACGCAAGGAAGAACATTCACTTTAATCAGGGTTATTCGGCCCAACCATAATAATGGTCATCCCTCCCACCACTGCAAATCCTATTTTATCCTCTCCAATAGTTGTACATAGTTAGCTTTATACAGCTGGTGGAAGGAAGGGGTAATAAAAATTCTCAATTACAAACAAACTTTTTGGCGACCATCTAAACAGGAACTGCATTCCATCCTCCAGGTTCGGCATTCCACTAATCTCCCTACCGGCATGGCTTCCGATTTGTAAAGTTGATCCTGTAACCCGAGAAAACGCCAAATAAGTTAATTGTTTGAATCAGTTGAGGAACAGACTTCTCTGGATTGGCCAAAAACAAGAGGACGTCATCAGCATATAGGGTGGTCTTATGCTCCCCCATTCCCACCCTTGGCGTCACTATATCAGGATCCCTCCTGATAGCCTCGGCTAAAGGCTCAAATGCCAACGTGAATAACATCGGTGAGAGAGGACACCCCTGTCGAATACCACTCCCAATGTTAAAGTTATCTGACTTAGCACCGTTTGTAATGACTGCCGCCTTAGTATTGACACCCATCTGGCAAAGGATCCCCCCATACCAAAACATTCTAGGACCCCAAACAGACACAGCCTTTTCTGAGTCCGGGGAGACCACCAAACCTGGGATCAATCTTTGCTGGCATACCTGCACTATATTCAGTACCCTCCTGATATTGTTGGAGGAGTTACGGCCCTTAACAAAACCTGTCTGGTTTTCTTTTATAATACGGGGCAGGACCTTTTCAATCCCAGAGCCAGAGTCTTGGATAGAATTTTGAAATCTATGTTCAACAGCGAAATTGGTCTACATGAAGTACATTCTTCAGGGTCCTTCCTTTCTTTAAAATGAGGGAGATATTAGCCTCCCTAAGAGTAGGCAGCAGACAATCCTGTGTATAAGAATATTTGTACATCCCCAGAAGTGGCTCCACTAACATGTTTATGAATTCCTTATAGAATTCAGTTGGGAATCCATCTGGCCCCAGTGTTTTCCGCCCTGGAGATGCCTTATTACTTCCTGCACTTCCTGTACCGTTAAAGACGCATTCAAAAGGGAAGCCTGTTCCGTATGTATATTGGGAAGGTCCCGATTTTCAAAAAGCACTGTATTCCCATTGTACTTGTGTTCACCCCCTCCAACCCGATATAGCTCTGCAAAGTATTCCCTAAACCTAACATTGATCTTTTTCAATTTGCGGGTAATCGTACCAGCCTTCTCCCTAACAGACGTAATAGATTGGGAAGCTTTTTTCTTCCTAGCCAAATATGCCAGATATCTACCAGGCTTATCTCCGAATTCAAACAGTCTTTTTTTGGCAAAGGAGACCTCTTTTTTTAGCCACTTGTGTGTGCATTGAGCTGAGAGCAGCCCAAAGGACCTTGACCTGCTGCACCTTGACCAATGAAGGCCTATTATAATATGCTTCCTCAGCTACCTTCAGCCGGGCCTCCAACATCCGTTGCTGCTCCTCTTTCTAGTCGCAGAATACGAAATGATCAGACCTCATAAATATGCCTTAGTGGCCTCCCAAAGTATTGCTGGATTACTGGCTGTACCTGAGTTGATATCCCAGAAAGCCCTGAACTCTCTTCTGATATATTCAACAAATTTGCTAATCCTTAACAGGAATGGGTCCATGTGCCAGTGACGTGCATCCATTCCACTACCCTTGATTTTAACATTTAAATACGCTGGTGCATGATCCGAAACACCTATATACCCAATTTTGCACGCCAATGTCTATTAGTTGGCAGAAAAAAAACATGTCAATTCGCGTATGGCACTAGCATGGGTTGGAGTAGAACATGAAGTCTCTTCCATTAGGGTGAAGACACCTCCAGACATCCACTAGTCCCAACTCATCACACATGCTCACCAACTACTTAGACTGCACAGGTGTACCTGCCAGACCGTTTGGCCACCCTGTCAATCTCTGGATCTATTAGGCGATTAAAATTCCCTCCTATAATCATACGGCAAACCCCAAGATTCATTAATTTAGCCACTGCATCAATTAGAAATTTAAGAGGGTGCGCCGGGGGACATTATACATTCAAGACTCCATACTCATCCCCATGCATTAGGGCTTTAAGAATGATAAACCTTTATCTGCTCCATTACCTGGAAAGGGAGGTTCCTTCTTACCAGAATAGCCACTCGTCTACTCTTAGAGCTGAAGGAGGTGAAAAATACCCTGTCATAACCCCCCCGCTGCAGTTTCAGATGTTCTTTATCAGTTAGATGTTCTCCTGCAGCAGGGCAATGACCACCCTTTCCTTCCTAAGGCTTGACAGCACCTTCTTTCTTTTAATAGGAGAATGGCTCCCTTTTATATTCCAGGTGCACCACCTGAACAAATCACTAGCTGTGGTCATCCAGGGCAGCCCGTGGTTTCCCAAGAGGAGGAAGCTTATCTGAGGTATGATCAGCTACAAAGACATTAACTCTATAAAGTCTAAAAACTACTCCTATAAAAACTACTACAACTAAAAAACTAATCACTCCATTTAACTGAAGCAAACACCCAAATAACCCCAATTCACTAGAGATCTTCCCCCTTACCCATAGGGGACACCCCTCCCAATCCTTACTACCATCTTAACCCCCTCTAGCTGAGGCCATGTTCTAGCCTCAGGCAATTCACAAATGAGGAAAACTTATTTACATTTTGAGTTAACAACGGATGCCCATCACCCCTTCCCACTAATCTTAACCACAGTTAGAGCCACCCCCAATACAAAATCAAAAGGACAGCAGTAAAAAAAGGGCCCTAGATAATATGCTATCCACCAAAAAATAAAATAATTCTAGTTTTACAACAAGGCTGTACGTATAAAGCCAATAGCCACAGAAATGAAAGGGGGAGAGAGATGTGAAAAAAGGGGCAATTTAAAAAAAACCATACCATTGTCGGCAACGATGCCCCCTCCCCTTCCACCCCGACTCAAGTTCTTCAATTCAAAGAATTCACAAAGTCGTTCACCTTTTCTGCAGAGTCAAATTTATGGGCGAAATGCAACATGGCTGGGTACCTCAAGGAAAATTGAATGTTCAGGTCCCTTAATTCTTTCTTGACTTCATCAAATGTCCTTTCTCTTTTTTATTAGGGATCCTGGAAAGTCCTGAAAAAACATTATCTTTGAGCCTTTGCACATTAAAGCCTGTGAATTCCTTCCCAGTCTTCTTGCTGTTTCAACTATGAACTGTTTTTCTCTATAATACAGGAGCTGCACGAGGACCGCGCAGGGGCGTGGGTCCAGCCTGGGCCTGTGCATTGCGATCCGGTGGGCCTGCTCCATGTTCACCAGGCCCGATTCCAACTCCAACTCCTGGAACTTCGGGAGCTATCTGTAGAAAGCCGATGAGGTCCTCGCATTCCGGAAGACCCATGCGCCGTCAGTTTTTTTCTTCTATGTTTGCTCTCTCGGTTGTTGACTTGATCCTGAAGGGACCGAACCTGGTCTTCCAGCGTTCAGGTCCTTCCTCCCGAGACCTCTGCTAAAGTCTCTGATGCCGCAGTCCTCTCCTCCACTGCCTCCAGTCTTCATTCCAGCAGCTGGATTTCCTGCTCATGCTTTTTTAGCATTGCAGACAGTAGCTCAACAGCTGCTTGAATCCACTCTCGGAGTTTGGCAAACTCCAAGAGTAAGTGCTGCTGTTCTGCTGGATCCAAATGGACAGTCCCGGGAGACTGAGCAGTAGGGGAATGCCTGTCTGCTGTGCTACTTTATGCCCTTTTCCTTTACTGGACTTCATCCTGGCCTTAAAGCTGTCCCAGATGAGTTCAGCAGCTCCAAATAGTCAGTAATTTTAAATTAATACTTTTTTCTCCTGGGGGTAGTTGGTGAGGGGTTGGTAAAGGTTCACCTTCCCCGGGGGGTAGGGCATAGAGCCCAGCACAGCAGACCACTCAGTCTGCCACCATCTTGGATCTCTCCTCAAGGACAATTAAAGAGAAATGTTGCGTTTATCTTCAGACTCCAAACCAGCCAGGCTTCTCCCTTTGAGACATTTACATGACATTAAGACATGTGACATTCATTATAAAGGTATTCGCTTAACATACAGTTACTTTTTCTCAGTGTTATGGAGTCAGTGTAGTGTCTTCAGTCAATCAACAATGTGTGGGTAATGTACAGTAACATCAGTAAGCACAGAACAGGAACTATGCATGATATTGTAGCTGTGCAAATAGTTAGCATTGTCAATAAACTTCAAGATATCTGGCTCACTAAAAACTGACTCATTGTTTTATATTTTACATGGGCTGACATAGACAAAGCACACCAAGCACTCCCCACACATTTAAAGAACAAATGAGACAAGAACTGCTTCGGGCTTTCGCGGGGCAACATTTCGAATCCTGCCTCCAGTTTCTTCTCGTCAAGGAATAAGGAAGACATTTCGTGAACTGGAGGCAGGGCAGTGGAGTCAAAAGGCTGATCCCACATGTCCTCAGAAACCAGGGTTAAAAGAACATTTTTCTTCAGACAAAGAGGAACAGAGATATTAAACTTGAAAATCAAAGTAACTAAAATTACAGTAAAGTGAGATGAACATTTCTTTGGATGGATGAAGCAGCAGGGGTTAAATGGGATTCTTTTGCCATAATTATCATCTGATTTTGTGAGATGACCCAGTCTAGGCAATATTCAGTCTCAAAACTAAGTCCAAAATATAACAGTTTAAACTTTCAGTCAGTCTGAAGCAAAGTGGATTTAATGTGGATTGACCTTTTGTGCATATTTAAATCAGAATTGTTCGCTGCAGGAAATACTGGTTCATTCAATGTTGCCATGGTTACAACAGCAGGGATTGCTTGATTGAATAATTTAAATTGGACAGTAGGAGCATTTGTTAGTGTGAACTAATGTGATGACAGGGAGCACTATTGTATCAGCATTGTTTTTGTGTCAATCTTTCTTTAAGATTCCTGAGGATCCAATATCCAATGCGAAGGAAACAAGGCAGGTTTATTCAGTTTTAAATAAAGCCTTAATGCAGTGACAATCCACATTTCTGGTCACTACAGTCTGATAACTAACACATTGGTGAGAGACTGGCAACCAACTGGTTGTCTATGGATACTCATGTTTCAACACCGACATTTACTGAATTAAGGGAATATCTTGAAATGGCTGTGCTATGTTGTTAACTGTTTTCGGTGCGTTGCTCAGGGACAGTACAGCAGCTCTATCATTCAAGTTTATTTTATTAAGCAGAAGCGGGAAATAAATCAGCAAGGCCTACTGCATAACTCACTTTCCCTGGAAGAAAAGCTTGCATTTTTATAGCACCTTTTACAATCTCAGAACATCACAGACTGCTTTCCCAGCCTCTGTAGCAGTGTTTGAGGTGTGGGCACTGTTGCAATGTAGCAAATGTGGCAGCCAATTTTCACACAGCATGTTCGCACAAACAGCAATTAATCAAAGACTGGTGACACTTATTGCGATATTGATACAGGGATAAATATATCCATCAAGAAGGAAGGATGAGTGTCGCAATGGTAATGTCCCTACCACTGGGTCCAGAAGATCTGCTGGGTTCAGGTTCCACTGAGGACATGATGACTGTGAAAGATGCGCAATAATGTGGTCAAATTTGGTAGTCAACTGATAAATCCTTGTGACACGCTTCTAACAGATAATAGGAGTGGGACAGTCTCCTGGTCAGCCGGAAGCGTGTCGTAGCTTGCAGGACACCAGTATTCCCATGTTAAAAGACTCCACCCAACATTCTTAATTGCCATCAGCGCACCAGCCAACCTTGTTCTGAGGAACTCACACATATGCGCACATACAAACGTGCACACACATGCGCATGCACACACATACATGCACATGCATACACACACACGGGCATGCACACACACAATTTCCTGCCTACATCAGAATAATGCCACACATTATTTGAAGTTAGCTGAGAAGGTATATGGAGTCTCTGCTAACATCTCATCTGAACAGCCGCACCTTCAGCAGAATTCTCTCAGTAGAACTGGAGTTCCAGCCGCAATGATGTGCTGAAGAATCTCATGCCGGTGAGAGCTTTTATCCTGACTGAAAGCAGCACTTGCAGAATTGTCTGTGAGCTTGGTGTCTTCACTGAACCTTCAGTAAAGCTAGGCAGGGAGGGAGGGGCAGTGGGGGTTTGGGGAGAGGAAGAGAGAGACTCAGGTTGGAGATAGTGGTGAAATGGTCGCTAAAAGGCTGATGGCTGTACAGACTCTGGCATAGCAACTGCACCATGTGACCCGCGTCCTTGTTCATTTTACTTTGACTGTCTCGCGAATGAAGAATGGTTTTCTGTAAACTGAAGTTTGTGGGTGGTAATTTGCATGCAGGGAGCACCTTGAGTAGGCAGTAATAAAAGAAAAGTACTGATTGCAACTTCACTGAGAAGCATTTCAATACTTTCGAAGAAGTTGAACACATCAGCAAAAAGAAATGGGTAAGATTGCTGTATCCAACACATTAGGCAGAGGTGGGTACTGCAGATGCTGGAGATTAGAGTCAAGACTAGAGTGGTGCTGGAAAAGCACAGCAGGTCAGGCAGCATCTGAGGAGCAGGAAAATCGATGTTTCGTGTAAAAGCCCTTCATCAGGAATTTCGGGCAAAATCAGTTTTTGCCCAAAACGTCGATTTTCCTGCTCCTCGAATGCTGCCTGACCTGCTGTGCTTTTCCAGCACCACTCTAATCTTGACTATATCCAACACATTTACTATTCTTCAATGTCTTCACTGTACGTTACAAATGATATATTGTACTCA
>NC_057716.1:16045099-16045359 GCF_004010195.1 Chiloscyllium plagiosum | reverse complement strand
TTACACCTCCTCCCACCCTGCCCCCTGTAAAAACGCCATCCCATATTCCCAATTCCTTCGCCTCCACCGCATCTGCTTCTAGGAGGACCAGTTCCACTACTGAACTGCTCAAATGGCCTCCTTCTTCAAGACCGCAATTTCCCCTCTGTTGTGGTCGACGATGCTCTCCACATCCTGCACCTCCGCCCTTGAACCCCACCCCTCCAACCGCCACCAGGACAGAACCCCACTGGTCCTCACCTTCCACCCCACCAACCTCC
>NC_057716.1:16010394-16044656 GCF_004010195.1 Chiloscyllium plagiosum | reverse complement strand
GCCCTCTTACCCTGCCATCTTCTCCCCGATCTCTCTGCCCCACCCCCTCTCCAGCCTATCACCCTCACTCTCACCTCCTTCCACCTATCATATTCCCAGCGCTCTCCCCCAAATTCCCTCCACTCTACCTTTTATCTCAGCCCACTTGGCACACCAGCCTCATTCCTGAAGAAGGGACTATGCCCGAAACGTCGATTCTCCTGCTCCTTGGATGCTGCCTGACCTGCTGCGCTTTTCCAGCACCACACTTTTCAACTCTGGTCTCCAGCATCTGCAGTCCTCACTTTCTCCTCAGAAAGCAGCCCACAACCAGTGAAACCATTTGGTGTATTGTCACTCTTGCAATGGTAGTCAATATGCACATAAATAAGGTCCCACAAATAAAATAAGGTAAATGCCAAGGTTTTTTCTTATAGATGGTTTAATTGAAAATTTAACATCTTTTTATAAGTTTACAAATAAAAAAAACCCAAGTATAAACATTAATATACAATTAAATCTTAAATAAATAATAACCAAAATTTATCAAACTGAAAAAAGAGATACCGAGAGAAAAAAAACAAAACTCAACTAACTACTAATCTAACTTACAACTAACCAAAGTGTATAATTAAGTCTCTTACATTATTTAGGGAGAAAAAAAACGATGGATAACACAGAAATTGGGTAGTGAGATACATGCTCGGAATGTGTTAACATCAGATCATAACAAAACCCTTATTTGTGCGGGATTCCTCTCCCAAGGGGCCCCCGACCCCAGGTCCACCATCTCAATTAAAAAAAAGCCCTTGTTCGGATGGCCGAAATATCTGTATTTGTGTAATTCAAGAAGGGCTGCCATATTTTATGGAATAATTCGGTCCTTTGGTCCACCGTATTTGTAAGGAAGGCAAGGGGAATACATTCCATGATTATTCTTTGCCAATTTGAAAGTCCAGGGGGACCCTCAGCCACCCAGTTTACCAAAATAGTTTTCCTTGCACAGAAAGAGAGAATGGAAAATAATCTCTTCCCGTGCATATCCAGGGAGGGTAAGTTCGAAAAGCCCAAAAGGAGAATACAGGGTCCACTCTAATTTCCGCTCTTAAGATTTCTGTCAGAGCACTTGCTACTTTAATCCAATATCTACGGATCTTATGACAGGTCCATAAGCAATGTACAAGAGCGCCCACCACTATTTTACATTTGGGACACATTGGGGATGCTCCTGCCTTAAATTTTGCCAATCGAACCGGTGCTATATGGGCCCTATGAAGTATCTTCAACTGAATGGTCTGAGTTCTGTTGCAGATGGAGACTTTTCTGGCATTTTCCCAAATGTCATTCCACATTTCTATAGAGATTTCCAGTCCCAAATCCTGATCCCATGTTTTAAGCAGATTGTCCATATCTCCCGATACTTCATCATGTAATAAATGATAAATAGCGCTGACTGAAGATACCCCCATTGGCCATAACACTCTACGTTCTCTATCTGATTTATAAAGACTATCTAATAGCGTAGTCTTTTTCTGTATGTAATCTCAAATTTGGAAGTATCGAAAGAGATCACCATTAGATAATCCAAATTTCTGATGCAGCTGTTCCAAAGACATCAGGACCCCTTCTTTAAACAGATCCCCTAAACAGGAGATACCCCTGGATCTCCAGAGTTTAAAAGTGGCATCTGTAAGCCCCGGTTGAAATCCCCATGCTCCCATTATCGGAGTATAGGGGGATGTTTTATTTGAGTTGCTCTCATTTTGCCACATTATATTCCAAGCTTTAATTGTATTTAGTATTATAGGGTTTTTATATTGATCCGTGATGATTTTCCTCTTGTCTAAAAACAAGAGGTTAATAAGTGGGCATTTTACTTGAGAAGCCTCGATGTCCAGCCAGATTGATTGCGGGTCAGACAAGACCCAATCAGCTATGTAGCTTAATAGGGAACTTAACTGATATATCCTAAAATCTGGGAAGTCCAATCCTCCCCTTGCCTGTGGAAGCTGTAGCTTCTTCAGCTTAATGAGGGGCCGTCTATGATTCCAGATAAAGGAACCCAGCCAGCCATATAATTTACGTAGTGCCAGCATCACCGGAAGCATTCTCATAAGGTATAGGAGACGGGGCAGGACATTCATTTTAATTAGTGCTATTCTACCCAGTCAGGAAATTGGAAGGTCTCCCCATCGCTGGAGGTCCTGCCTTGCCCTCTCCAGCGCACCAGGGACCACTGAAAGGGAAAGTGGGATCCGTCCAATAAGTGGGATATACTAGCAAGGCCACCCATTGGCATAGCCTCCGGTTTGAAAAATTAACTTTATAGCCTGAAAATACACTAAATGTATTAATAACTGGGATTAAACGAGGTACTGACATCAGGGGATTACTGAGAAATAGAAGAACATCATCTGTATAAAGGGTAATTTTATGTTTACCTGTACCAATCTTCAGGGCCGTTATATTAGGATCAGCCCGTATAGCTTCTGCTAGTGGCTCAATTATTAGTGTAAAAAGCAATGGCGAGAGAGGACATCCCTGACGGCAGCCCCTACCCACACTGAAGCTATCCGAGCCTAATCCATTGGTAACCACAACTGCTTTGGGATCATTATACAGTGTTGAGACCCATTTGGTAAACACCTTTCCAATGCCAAACCTTTCCAATGTGTAAAACAGATATGACCATTCAACCCTATCGAATGCCTTTTCCGCGTCTAATGAGACTACTACTCCTGGTATCTTTCCCTGATGGCAGGCCTTGAATCACATTCAAAACCCTTCTAACATTATTGGATGATCTACGGCACTTAATAAACCCCGTCTGATCCTCCTTTATATGTGGCAATGCCCTTTCTAGCCACAATGCTAACGTTTTAGAGAGGATTTTAAAATCTACATTTAGCAAGGATATTGGTCTGTACAATGCGCAATCTTCTGGGTCCTTTCCTTTTTTGAGAATAAGAGAGATATTCGCCTCTTTCAGTGAAGGCAGGAGACAGCCCTGACTGTATGTGTAGTTGTAGCTTAATAGGGAACTTAACTGATATTTCCTAAATGTCCATAAGTGGGCCAGCTAATACTCCTGTAAACTCTTTGTAGAATTCAACTTGAAATCCATCTGGACCAGGTGCCTTACTGCTCTGAAGCTGCCTGATTGCGTCAAGTATTTCTTGGCTGGTTAAGGGAGCATTCAGGACCAATACCTGTTCCGAAGTTAGGCCCGGAAAGGTCAGGTTTTTAAAAAATGACTGTATCCTCCTAGTGCTGTCTTCGCAACCCTGCAATTTATATAAATCAGAATAAAATTTTCTAAAGATTGCGTTAATCCTTTTATGATCATGAGTCAGAATACCCGTACTTTCCTTGATAGACCTAATAGTTTGAGGGGTCTTTTTTTTGTTTGCGAGAAATGCTAAGTATCTACCAGGTTTATCGCAAAATTCATATAACCTTTGGTTTGCAAATTATATTTCCCTCTTAGCCATTTGGGTAAGCGTGGTGTTTAGAGCTGTCCTAAGGGCTGTAATCCTTTGTAATTTGATAATAGAAGGTCTGTCAGCGTATGCTGTTTCGAGCTTCGAGCATACGCTGTTGTTCTCCCTTTAATTTCTTCTGGGTCGCTGAGTATGAGATGATCAAACCTCGAGCGTAAGCTTTGATGGTTTCCCACATCATTGATGGGTTGCTAGCCGTACCTGAATTAATTTCTAAAAAAGTTTTAAATTCTTGAGAGAAGTACTTTACAAATTTACTATCTTTCATTAGGAAGGGATCCATACGCCAATACTGGGGGGATGTCTCATTGTTCCTCGCCTTGATTTCCATATATACAGCAGCGTGATCGGAAATTGCTATACTGCCTATTTTACAGGATGATATGGAATTTTAAAAAATCGGGAGGGCAAAAAACATATCGATTCTGGTATGGCATTTATGTGGGTTGGAGTAAAAAGAAAAATCTCCGCCCTGTGGATGAAGACATCTCCATACATCTACTAATCCTAATTCTGTGTTCAAATCCACCAGTTGTCTGGATCTGGGAGATACTCCTGCAGTACTCTTGGGAATCCTATCTATTTCCGGATCTATAATACAATTAAAGTCTCCCCCTATAATTGTATGATGGGCACCGAGAGCCATCAATTTTGAGAAGGCTTCCGTTATAAATTTAAAAGGATGTGCCAGGGGACAATACAGATTTAAGATCCTCTCCATATTCCTCTCCATTTATATGGCTTTAAACAGAATATATCGTCCAGATTCGTCTTTTATCTGGTTTAGGATTTTGAAAGGGAAATTCTTCCAAATAAGGATAACAACTCCCCTACTTTTTGAACTGAAAGATGAAAAGAAGGCCTGATCAAATCCACCCTGTCATAATTTCAAGTGTTCTTTATCCAATAAGTGTGTCTCCTGTAGGAGAGCTATATCAATCCTTTCTTTCTTGAGGTTTGATAATATTTTCTTCCTTTTGACTGGTGAATTACTCCCCTTGACATTCCAGGTGCACCATTTAACTGACTGATTAACCATAATCATCCGGGTAAGTCCGAGACCCCTCGGGAGAAGAAACCCCACCCAGAATATCCCAAGCATAGAGCATATAAAATTCACAAAAATAAAGGCTCTTTAATACACTCACACCAATATAATAAAAAACTATTTCTAAATAAGAAAAATATAAAACGTAGTTAACTGGAGATTTTCCCCCTTGTTCCCAGGGGGCATCAATTCCTTTCCAAAAGTCCATTATAACCTCTCCCAACCAGTGCCTCACCCTTGACCGAGGCACCCCACGATAGGATGAAGAAAATTCAAATATTCTACAGAGCTAGAGTTAACAGTGAGCACCCTACCCCTCCGCCCCCCCCCCCACCCACCCACACCAACACCTGGATATATTTGGTAATGTTAATCCCATGTATGAACATATATAACTATAAAATTTCACAGTCTCAACAAGTAATAATTAAATATAGTAATACAAAATAACAGGGGAAAACAACCCCGCTCCTAAAGACAGAGATAAAATATGATAAGATAACCACCTCCCCCCACCTACATTAACTAAACCCCCCGGCCTATATATATATATAAAAAATAGAGGGGGGGATGAAAATTGCTAAGTAGAGAACAAATAAATAAATCTCTCTCCCCACCCCCTGAAGATAATATTAAAATGTAAAGTAATGAATGGGATTAATATAAAAAAAAGGGGGGTGTAAACCAGGGTGGGGTGAGAGCAAATCAACATCAATTAACTCTTACAATTTATCTAAGAGAGTCCAAAAATTCCTTGGCCTTCTCTGGCGATCCGAAGTTGTAGACGGACCCTTCATGGCTAAAGCGTAGCGTTGCTGGGTAGTGCAAGGAGTACTGAATATTTAAGTCCCTTAAACATTTCTTCGCTTTGTCAAACGCCTTCCTCTTTCAGACCAGAGCTGGGGAAATGTCCTGAAATAACATAATCTTGGATCCTTTATAAATCATGGCTTGGGGATCTTTCCCAAGAATTCTGGAAGCTTCTAAGAGTATCTGCCTCTCCTTATAGCTCTGCAGCCGGAACAGGACCGGGCGTGGGCGCTGGTTCGAGCCGGGCCCGCGTATTGCTACCCGGTAGGCCCATTCCACCCTTACCTGGCCTGATCCAGCCTCCAGATTTAAAAGCTGTGGAAGCCACTGTTTGAGAAACGCTGTAAGCTGGCCTTCCTCTTCCCGTTCGGGAAGGCCCAGCAAACGAATATTTTTTTGACGACCTCGAGAAGTGATTTTCTAAGGTCCGGACTCGCTGTTCGAGAGTCCGGACCCGATCCACGGCCGATTCTGCTATAGTCTCGGAGGTCGCGGCCTTTAGCTCCGCCCCTCCGACTCGGTGCTTGATTTCCTCGATGTCTCGGTCATGCTTTTGTAGCGCGGCCAAGAGTGAATTCCATTGGCTCTGGGACTCTTCGCTAAGGCGTCGATCTTTGCGTCAAGTTTAGAGATTATTTCTGCGAGGCTCGCCACAGTAGGTAAGTCCCCCAGAGTGGCTGCGGATGCCTCAGCTGCAGCTGAGGAGGGTGGGGGAGGGGTTCCTGCCTGCTGAGAACTGCAGGCTCCCTTCCCTTTAATCATTTTTACAGGAGATTAGATTGTTTAAATTCAGTACTGAGCAACTAATTACATTAAATAAAAACTATTTTAATTGATTTGGTGAGTGTGCAGGAGGCGAGTGGCCTACTTTGCCCAACTCTTGGGAGGAGCACTATAGACTCAGACTTGCTGGGTTGCTGCCATCTTGGATCCCCCGCCAAGGTGTTTTTTAAGCGATGGTAATTGAGGGATACAAACTGATCCTGATACCATGGAGAACTCTCACACTGTTGTCAAGATATAGTTTCAAGATTTGTTGCATCCAGTCGATATGTGGCAATGCCATTTAAAAGGTAGTCATGTTGGGGGAACAGCCCTCCACCAGAACTTCAGCTCAGACTAGAGGTTTATTTGCATGCAGTGGGACTTGAACCCACAACCTCCTGGCCTCAGTGATCGAACACTGAACCACCATTGATTGTCAGTCAACATGATAAAAGCACCTCAGCTTAATAACAATACCTCACCTTCCTGAAAGGAATGTACATTCTGATCACTTACTCACCCAAGACATTGACACAAATTGCAAAAAAAAAACATTTTACAGACTCTTTGGGGGGACCCTTTCCATCACATCCTGCCAATGAGAGAAAGACTCTTTTATACATGGTCTATGTTTTCTGTTTGCCAGCCAATCTTTGATCCATGTTATATGTTGTCCTCTACACTAGGTGCTTCTACTTTGTACAATAATGTTTTATGTGGCACCGTGTCAAATGTTGTCAGGAAATGCACAATACCTTTTCAGGTTTCTCTTTATCCATTGTGTATTTTGCTCATGTGAACATATGAACAAGGACTAGGAGTAAGTCATTCAGTCCCTCAAACCTGCTCAGCCATTTAATGAAATCATGGTTGGTCTGATTATAATCTCAAATCCACATTCCTGCTTACCATTTCTGATCTTTCAACCCTGACTAACAAGAATTTATCTACCTTCACCTTAAAATTATTAAAGGATTATGTTTCTACCACTTTTGCAGGAACCAAGTTCAAAGACTGAAAGGAAAAAAGAAAATCACTGAATCTAAAATTCTAAATGGATGACTCCTGATTTTTAAACAGTGACTCCAAGTTCTACATTCTCCTCTAGGTGGGACCATCTTCTCCACATCTATCCCGTAAAGATGCTTCAGGAGCTTAGCAGTCTCAATCAATTCACCTCTTACTCTTTAAAACTGCACAAGATAAAAGCTCAGCCAGTCTAACCTGTCCTCATAAGATAACCCAGTCATGCCAGGTGTTAGTCAGATAAAACCTCTCTGAACTGTTTCCAACACATACATTTATCCTCCTTTAAATAAGGTGGCTAATACTGTAGACAGATGTAGTCTAACCAGCACTCTGTATAGTGAATGTATAATCTCCCGACTTTTTCATTCAATTCCTCTTGCAATAAATTACATGTTTCTATCAATTTTCCTGATTACTTGCTGTGCTTGTATTCTAACCTTCTGTGACTCAAGTACTAGGACACCCAGATCCCTCTGCAAGTCAGAGCTCTACAATTTCTCACCACTTGGATAATATGATTCTTCCCTGTTGAAGTGGACAATTTCACATTTTCCCCAGTTATAATTCATTTGCCACAATTTTACTCAGTCACTGAATTTATCTGTATCCTTTTGTAGCCTCCTTATATTATCTTCACAACTTACTTTCCTAAGTATCTTTGTGTCCTCTGTACATTTTGCAACTGTACCTTCTGTTTCTTCACTCAAGTCACTTACATCAATGATAAAAGTTGAGATTCCAGCACCTTTCCCAGTGTGGCAGACCAGATGTTACATTGTACCAGCTTCAAAAAAATCCCACCTCTGCCCACTCTCTGCTTCCTGCTAGCCAGCAATCTTCCCCCCATGCTAACGCTGATACCATGGATGTTTATTTTTTGCAATACTCTTTGATGTTACATTTAATGCATTCTGGAAGTCTAACTGCAATACATCCTCTGGTTCCCCTTAACCCACAGATTATTCTCAAAAATTAAAACATGATTGTTTGGATGATAATGATGTGCAGCCATTTCTGAAGGGTCAAACATGATTTCCCTTTCAGAAAAACTATATTGACTTTGCCTGGTTACTGTGACCACAGTCCCCTGTTATAACTTTAATAATAGCTTCTAATATTTTCTCTATCACAGTTATTGAACTAACTGGTCTGTAGTTTCCTGCTTTGTGTCTCACTTCCTTTTTGAAATAGGGAATTACATTTGCTATCTTCAAATAACTCCAATAAATTGGTTAAATGTGGTTCCCCTTCACAAAACCATGGTGGCTCCTCCCAATTACCTGAATATATTTTCAATAACCTTCTTTATGATCAATGAAGGAGGCTTAAATTTGCTGCCAAATATTTTAGAGTCAGAGAGTCATAGAGATGTACAGCATGGAGACAGACCCTGTGGTCCAACCCGTCCATGCTGACCAGATATCCCAACCCAATCTAGACCCAACTGCCAGCACCCGGCCCACATCCCTCCAAACCCTTCCTATCCATTCACCCGTGCAGATGCCTTTTAAATGTTGCAATTGTACCAGTCTCCATCACTTCCTCTGGCAGCCCAAGTTTCACAACATCCTTCCAATAGGAAGGAGACCAGAATTGGACACAATGTTCCAAAAGTCACCTAACCAATGTCCAGTACAGCCGCAACATGACATTCCAACTTCTGTACTTAATACTCTGACCAATAAAGGAAAGAATACCAAACTTGGTTTGGCTTGTTTCACAAAGGGAGTAAAAACAATGTAATTCATATCCACATATATTTAATGATTTTTAAAAAACACAGTAAACAGCCCAGCCCGAGGTGATTTCTATAATCACGCGAGACCCTTCAGAAATGGCTGCCCATCATTATCATGCAAACAATCAACAATTCTCATGGGCATAGAATGTCAACCATTATGTTATAAGCTGTTACAGGAATGTTTGTGTCCAAGCGTAAAAAAAAACCTATATAGGAGAGTTACAAGTTACAGTCTCCCACAAAGACGTTTTCATTTCTTTCCAACGAACCTCTGGTATGTACCATAGACAGTTGACTATATGCAGTACAAGGGTCTCTCACATGTGTAACTGCTTCACTTTCACATGGAGACTTGGTCATGTGGCTCTCCCAGATTTAACACAGTTTCCTTTCTAACAATGCAGCTTTGAGAGAAATATCGCTGGAACAATTGTTGACAGAATCCAAACTCCTTAGCTTTGGGATGCAAGGGAAAGACTTCTGGCCTGTGAAAAGTTGCGAGCAACCTTTGCAAACCTGATCAAACAGTGAGGCACGTTTCGGGAAAACTTCCCCTGAAGACATGTAAAGAGCATTTTAAACACAACAGGTAGCCTGCAACTCATCTGACCAATCACCCAGCCCCACAAGGAATTCCAGACTGCTTACACCAGGTGTAGACTTTTAGACCCCATATCCAAGGCAAAGGCATTGATAAATGGGTATCCCTCAGATTTATTTTGTACTTAAATTGTTATTAATTGAATTATTTCTTGCTCTGTCCTGCATCTGGATCTTCCTGTGTCTTTGTAAGTATACTTGTGTTGCGAGATATTCCCCACATATATGATGGTGGGTCCTACTTCTGATTTAATTTTGAGGCAGTATTGGTCAATGGTCCCCCTAACATCTTTCCCCCACAGTGTGGACCTCTGAGGGCTATGTGAGGCAATGGTTTCCACATGCAAAGGGAATGTTGGTGTTGGTTACGAACATTGAAGAGCCAGTGTCCACAAACAGAGAGAGTGGGGGAAATGTGCTAATACTCCATTGTTAAAGTAAATGGGGAAAAAAAAATACTTACTCATCTTCTTCTGGAAAAGTGGTTGAGAAAAGGGGAAAAAAATCTGTTTTAAAACTTCCAATCTGTCCAGGACATTTGTGACACTAATGCTTTTGATTTAAAACATTTCCCTACAGTTTTCTCTTTCTGATTTTCTGAAGACATTGACTAATGTGAGTCTAAGTTCTCTTTCTCTTTCTTTAGAGTACCTTAGCCATAGAATCTGGACATGGATCCCTATAGGTACAGTCATAGAGTCATAGAGATGTACAGCACGGAAACAGACTCTTTAGTCCGATTCGTCCATGCCGATCAGATATCCCAACCCAATCTAGTCCCACCTTTCAACATCCAGCCCACATCCCTCCAAACACTTCCTATTCATATAGCCATCCAGATGCCTTATAAGTACTGTAGTTGTACTAGCCTCCACCACATCTGCTGGCAGCTCATTCCATACACATACCATCCTCTACGTGAAATGGTCACCCCTTAGGTTCTTTTTATATCTTTCCCCACTCACCCTAAACTTATGCTCTCGAGTTCCAGACTCCCTGTCCCCAGGGAAAAGACTTTGTCTATTTATCTTATCCACCATGCCCCTCATGATTTTATAAATCTCTATAAGGTCACCTCTCAGCCTCCGATGCTCCAGGGAAAACAGCTCTAAGCTATTCAACCTCTCTTTATTGTCAAATTCTCCAACCCTGGCAACATCCTTGTAAATCTTTTCTGAACCATTCCAAGTTTCACAATATCCTTCCGATAGGAAGGAGACCAGAATTGCATGCAATGTTCCAACAGTGGCCTAACCAATGTCCTGTACAGCCGCAACATGACCTCCCAACTCCTGTACTCAATACTCTGACCAATAAAGGAAAGCATACCAAACACCTTCTTCACTATCCTATCTACCTGCAACGCTACTTTCAAGGAGCTATGAACCTGCACTCCAAGGTCTCTTTGTTCAGCAACACTCCCTAGGAGTTTATCATTAAGTCCTGCTAAGATTTGCTTTTCCAAAATGGGAAGATGTAGAAATAGTGAGAATGTGGCACCAGGAGAGCATTTGCCAGCCTTTGCCTAGCCACAATGATCTTTGGTTGCTCTTACGCTCCCCCCGCATCTTCCTTCTTCAACATTACACACGTCCCTTTTGGTGACAGAGATCCCACTGGGAGACTACCTTCCAAAGCCAATTGTCCTTAATTGACAAAAATTGGGACTGGAATCAGATACTGGAACCAGGGCATAGAGTAGAAGAAGTCTGCACGGCCTGCACTGGGCAGCACGGTGGATCAGTGGTTAGCACTGCTACCTCACAGCACTGAGGACACAGGTTCGATTCCATCTGCAGGTGACTGTCTGTGTGGTGATTGTGCATTCTCCCCGTGTCTGCGTGGGTTTCCTCCAGGTGCTCTGGTTTCCTCCCACAGTCCAAAGATGTGCAGATTAGGTAGATTGGCCATGCTAGATTGCCCCCTAGTGTTCAGGGGTGTGACAGCTAAGTGGATTAGCCATGGAGAATGCAGAGTTGTGGGGATAGGATTGGGGGTGAGTCTGAGTGGGTGCTGTTTGAAGGGTCAGTGTAGTCTCAATGGGCTGACTGGCCTGCTTGACCACTGTAGGGATTCTATGAAGTCTGAGACGTGATTAGCAAAGGTTGGCCTGAGTGACAGTGGAGCGATCCATCCTCACGGGCAATGCAAGCAAATCTGATTCTCCGATCATTGCACAGAAGCTTTCAAAAGAACTGCCCATTTGAAATGTTCCAGACACACTATATATTACATCACAGTCTCTGTGAGGCTTAGCACCAGTCGGCCTGTAACCCCAGAGTGGGGCAGGAGGCTTCCACCTGCACGTTGGAGGACAGCCGATATACGTATGTTTTCGGATTTCCTTCAGAATCCAATTCTTGACCCAAGAGTGGGGACATTGTCTGAGGTTTAGGGTGGACCTCAACTCGGTGTGATTACCGGCATCACACCCATGTACATTTTCTAAACTGAGGGGATAGTTGTATTCGGCACCGCCTTCTTCCATTAGTCCAGTTGCAGTGGATCCACTGGATTCGTGGCACACTGGGCAGAAGCCTGACTCTCTGTTGGTGTGAAAACAGAGCTGCAGCTGGGTGACTGGTCACCTTGGTCTGAAGCCATAAATCATTTTCCTGACAGACACCACGATCTCCTGCCATCTGATGCTAACAAGGTGGTGGCAGCTGTCCGGAATGTAAGCCGCGGGCATCTGTCCAAGGGCTGGGTGCGTGTTGACTTTTAATGAGACTCAGTGTGAATGTGTTCTGTGTTAGCATGTGGCTAAGCAGCGTGGAGCTTTACTCAAAGCTCGTTCTCGTGATTTTATCCCACTACTTGTCTGTTCCTCGCAGGTGGACGCTTCAGATTCCATGGCATTCAGTTGGAGATGATCAGGTGGGGGAGTTCCTTCTACTATTCTGGTCAATATTTATCCAGGAACCAACATCACAAAAACAAAATAGATTATCTCATCCTTACCGTACTGCATTGAGTAGGAGTCTGTGTGGCACATTGCCTACTACTTTCCTATGTTACAGCAGTACCCACACTTCAGAATGTGCTTTGTTGGTCTTAAAGCACTTAATGAAGCCTTAAGATCATGAAAGGTGCTGTGGAAATGTAAACCGTTATTCTCTCATAAGCAAACAATCAGTGACAAGGTCATACCTCTTACAGTATCAAAATTGATTCATGATGACTCAAGTTTGAACCTTCCTGTCCATGTTCCTTCCCACCTATCTGCTCCACCCTCCTCTCTGACCTATTACGAAAGGTGTGGTACTGGAAAAGCACAGCCGATCAAGCAGTATCTGAGGAGCAAGAGAATGAACACTTCGAGCATAAGCCTTTCATCAGGAATGCGGCTTGTGGACCAAGGGGGCTGAGAGATAAATGGGAGGTGGGTGGGGCTGGGGGGAAGGTAGCTGGGACTATGATAAGTAGATGAAGGTGAGGATGAAGGTGATATGTCAGAGGGGAGGGTGGAGCAGATAGGTGGGAAGTAAGATGAACAGGTAGGACAGTTCAAGAGGGCAGTGCTGAGTTGGAGGATTGGATCTGGGATAAGGAGGAGGGAAGAAACATGGGGAAACTGGTGAAATCTGCATTGATCTCATGTGGTTGGAGGGTCCCAAGGTGGAAGATGAGGCATTCTTCCTCCAGGCATTGGGTGGCTAGGTTTGGCGGTGGAGTAGGCCCAGGACTTGCATGTTCTTGGCGGAGTGGGAGGGGGAGTTGAAGTGGTCAGCTGCAGGGCAGTGGGGTTATTTAATGCGTGTGTCCCAGAGATGTTCCCTGAAACATTCCGCAAGTTAGCATGCTGCCTCCCCAGTGTAGAGGAGACCAAATCTGGTGCAACGGACACAGTAGATGGCGGGTGGGGAAGTATAGGTAAATCTCTGTCAGATGTGGAAGGCTCCTTTGGGTCCTTGGTTGGAGGTAAGGAGGAAGGTGTGGACATAGGTGGCAGGGGAAGGTGCTGGGAGTGGAGGGTGGATTGGTGAGGGCCATGGACCTAACAAGGGAGTTGCAAAGGGAATTGTCTCTCTGGAACGCAGATTCGAGTGGGGAGGGAATATATCTCTCGTGTTGGGGTCTGTTTGTAAGTGGTGGAAATGGCAGAGGATATTGTGATATATCTGGAGGTTGGTGGGGTTGAAGGTGAGGACTGGGGGGTTCTGTCCTTGTTGTGATGGGAGGGGTGGGATTCAAGGGCGGAGGTGCAGGGAGTGGAGGAGATGCACTGGAGGGCATCGTTGACCACATGGAAGGGGAAATTGCAGTCTTTGAAGAATGAGGCCATTTGGGATGTTCCAAGGTAGAATTGTTCCTCCTGGGATCAGATACGGTGGAGCCGGAGGAATTGGGAATAAGGGATGGAGTTTTTCACAGGAGACAGAGTGGGAGGAGGTGTAGTCCAGGTAACTGTGTGAGTCAGTGGGTTTATAGTATATGTCCATGTTGAGTTGGTTGCCGGAAATGGAGATGGAGAGGTCCAGGAAGGGGAGGGAGGTGGCTGAGATGGTCCAGGTGAACTTGAAGTGTGTTAGTGAAGTTGATGAACTGATCAACCTCCTCATGGGAGTACGAGGAGGCGCCGACACAGTCATTGAAGTAACAGAGGAAAAGGAGGAAAAAGGTGCCAGTGTAGCTGCGGAAGATGGACTGTTCGACACACCCTACAAAGAGGCAGGAATAGCTGGTGCCCATGTGGGTGCCCATGGCTACCGCTTTGGTTTGGAGGAAGTGGGAGGATTGGAAGGAGAAGTTGTTAAGGGTGAGAACCAATTCAGCCAGGCAGAGGAGAGTGTCAGTGGAAGGGTACTGGTTTGGATGGTGTGAGGGGAAGAAACAGAGGGCTGGGAGGCCTTCATCATGGTGGGTTGATGTGTACAGGGACTGGATGTCCATGGTGAAGATGAGGTGTTGGGGGCTGGGAAAACAAAAGTCCTGGAGGAGATGAAAGGCATAAACCCTTCATCAGGTATGAGGCTTGTGGCCCAAGGGGACTGAGAGATAAATGGGAGGGAGGTGGGGCTATGAGGAAGGTAGCTGGGAAGCCCTTCATCTACCTATCGCATTCCTGATGAAGGACTTATGCTTGAAATGTCGATTCTCCTGCTCCTCGGATACTGCCTGACCTGCTGTGCTTTTCCAGCACCACACTCTTCAACTCTGACCTCCACCATCTGCAGTCCCCACTTTCCCCTTCCTATACTGTGGAAAATGAACAACAGGAACTAAAGGCTTTTCCATTATGAGCAGTGAGGACCCCTGGTCAGCTTTGGGAATCTTTCATATGGAGTCAAGAAGAAATGGTCTTTTCCCATAGCGTTTATAAATAATACCACTGCACATGCCCAGTCACTTTGCAGCTCACAGCTTTGGAGCCGATACAGAAGAGGAATGAATTTCCGGAGGCCAGACAGATCTTACGGAGCTATTTGAAAGTGAGGAGCAAAGTGGTGAAGCAGAGACTTGGGGAATTCCAGAGTGTGGGAGAGCAAGCAGGCTCAGGGTTCTGAGGCTGAGCGAATGTGCAGAAGCAGATGACACAAGCAGTACGAGATTGCAAAGAAAGGGAGGGAGAGGATCAAGGTGGTGGAGGGATCTGAAGGTGCAGTGAAAGGTTTGTGCTGAGGAATGAGGCTCCGACTGAAGACCGTGGAGCTAATGAGTGGAAACTCGGTGTGTGGGATCGATGTGAGTGGTCAAGCAGTGGATAATTTGTCATTTAAATTCAGTTATTAAATCATTGTGACACAAGAAAGTGATTAATAACGCCAGATGTAACTAAAAGATTGCCTTAGCTACCCTCTGTAATGGCCAAACAAGCTGGGCAGTTAGAGATGGGTAATAAATCATGGCCTTTCATGAAAACGATCGCAACTGGGTCAATGTGATGAAGCGACAGCTGTTATCCAACTAAACACAGGAGACCATCAATCAGAGCACAGAGTGCTGGTAACGCTATGAAGAGTTACACAGCTCGCTGAAACATTAGCTTTCCTTCTGCCCTTCCTTGTGTTAACTTATTTCACCAGTAATTCAGAAGTTATTTTTGATGTGAGGCTGATATGCAGCATTCAGAGGTGTATTGTAGTTGATGCATCACCTGCATATCTTTGGATTATGTCAGGATCTGGTACAATAATTGATTATTTTATTTTAATTATTTTTGATTCTTGGAAAGGCGAATCAGGGAAGGACTTATACACTTAACGGTCATGTATTCCTGGGGAGTGTTGCCAAACAAAAAGACCTTGGAGTGCATTGCTCTTTGAAAGTGGAGTCACAGGTAGATAGGATAGTGAAGAAGGTATTTGGTATGCTTGCCTTTATTGGTCAGTGCATTGAAGAGTTGGGAGGTCATGTTGAAGCTGTACAGAACATTAGCTCGGCCACTTTTGGAATATTGCATTCTGGTCTCTCTGCTGTAGGAAAAATGTTGTGAAACCTGAAAGATTTTAGAAAAGATCTACAAGGATGTTGCCAGGGTTGGAGGTTCTGAGCTATAGGGAGTGGCTGAACAGGCTGGGGCTGTTTTCCCTGGAGTGTCAGAGGCTGAGGGATAACCTTATAGAGGCTTATAAAATCATGAGGGGCATGGATAGGGTAAATAGACAAGGTCTTTTCCCTGTGGTGGGAGAGTCCAGATCTAGAGGGCATAGGTTTAAGGTGAGAGGGGAAAGACTTAAAAGGGACCTAAGGGGCAACTTTTTAACAGAGAAGGTGATGTAGGTACAGACTGAGCTGCCAGAGGAAGTGGTGGAGACTGGTACAATTACAACATTTAAAAGGCATTTGGATGGGTATATGAATAGGAAGGGTTTAGAGGGATTATGGGCCAAGTGCCGGCAATAGGGACTAGATCAGTTAGAATATCTGGTCAGCATGAATGTGTTGGACCGAAGGGTCTGTTACCATGCTGTACATCTCTATGACTCTAATACCCGTGTATCTGCTGCCTCGGTGGGTTAATATTGGGGCAACACTTTTGTCTCCTGTCCTTAGAGATGCTCCCAGTCAAAGGTAATTGACCAGTCAGTGCAGCAGGCAACAAAGGGTGTCCGAATTACGATGGAAGAGCCTGTCTCGCCAGCTGCCAGTCCTGCCAACTCTTTCACATGGCATACTGTCCTTCTGTTGCTCCTCTATGACTAATGAGGGGCTGGAAGAGCTGGAAGCGTTCAAGCCAGCACCATGCAGATGCTTTGTGAATACAATAGACGCCTGCTCCTTCCTTCCTCCTTCCTCACTATCAGTACGTTCAATGTTTATATTGTCTGCACTGCCTCTTGTCTCAATGGCACAATCTTTTATTTTCAGAGAGAAAGGGAAGGCTTTTATCCATTCTGTCTGGACTGAATGTGTGTGC
Source organism: Chiloscyllium plagiosum (assembly GCF_004010195.1). Classification (NCBI taxonomy): domain Eukaryota; kingdom Metazoa; phylum Chordata; class Chondrichthyes; order Orectolobiformes; family Hemiscylliidae; genus Chiloscyllium; species Chiloscyllium plagiosum. The sequence goes on along the minus strand of NC_057716.1, from coordinate 16,027,824 downwards.
CACCCCAGGTTTTTAACAGTTCCCGAGCAAGCAAGGCTTTGAATGAGACAAAATCTTTTTTAAAACATAACGTTTATGAGTCTTCCCATTAATAAACAGGCAGCGAGAAGAGCAATATTAACATAACTTAAAATGTTCATTGATGGAGTACTTTCATGTTGCCTTGTGGCAGCAGAATCCTATTTCATTGATCATTGCTAGAATCTGATGTTAGATCAGCAGGCAGTGCCAAGTGAACCACCCTCATCTCCCAAACAACTGGTCATGTACCACCAAGGAAACAAGATCTTAGAGGGACTTGACCCATTGCCACCGATATATCTTGGAATAAATATAATCAGAGAAATTCTTATTAAGGACTCTTCATATTGGAGGGTGGCACCGTGGCTCAGTAGTTAGCACTGCTGCCTCACAGCACCAGGGACCTGGGTTCGATTCCAGCCTCGGGCAACTGTCTGTGTGGAGTTTGCACATTCTCCCCGTGTCTGTGTGGGTTTCCTCTGGGTGCTCCGGTTTCCTCCCACAGTCCAAAGATGGGCAGGTCAGGTGGACTGGCCATGCTAAATTGCCCATAGTGTTCAGGGATGTGTAGGTTAGGTGCATTAGTCAGGGGAAAATGTAAATTAATAAGGTAGGGCAACGGGTCTGCGTGGGATACTCTTCGGAGGGTCAGTGTGCATTTGTTGGGCCGAAGGACCTGTTTCCACACAGTTGGGATTCTAATTCAATATCAATTATTATCTTTAGAAACAACTCTGCATTTGTTTGCAGCATAATCAGGACATTACAGAGAATGTTGGTATGGATCAGGCCAGACCCCCTCAAATTATTTAAGAATCTAGCCTAGACCCTGTGCTTTGCCCTGTTTCTTATTTGAAAGGCAGATGTGAGGTGGATATTCCAGGTGTGATGCAGCTGGTCAAACCACTCAGCTTTAAGCAAAACAGAATTTATTTAAACACTGCAGTTGAAACACGAACAAAAGAAATATGGAATTTAGAATATAATAACTATTGGAAAGCTTAATCGACCCCATACAGCAATTTAACTAATTAACTGTTCCAATCCAGTAACATCCCATAAACAAACCCTGTGGCAAAAAGGTAAATTCAAACACAGATTCTTAGATGCAGGAAGGAACAACTTGCAGAGAGAGATTTCAGAAGAAAGAGGAATTCTTCACTGACGCTTACAACTCCCTTGCACTCACACATCTTGTGACTGCTACAGCTAAAAATAAACTAGAATAAACTTGACCTGGGAGAACAGGCTACTCACCTTCCATCATTAAACTAAACTCTTCCGCACCTCTGCCTTTACAACCTCTCTTCAAAAATCCCAAAGACAAAATAACCTTTTTAAAGCGATAGCATCGTCACAGCTTTACGGATGGTGAGTTACCTTTTGAAGGGCAGCCACTTTAGCCAGGATGTCTGTTCATAACGATGCCCCGATAACAAAGAGGAATGGCCAGCTAACTCCTTGCTCAAGGGAGAAATGCTATTGAAGGCATCACAATGATTTCTCACACTCAAATGAATGTGTTGCAACTGCCTGAATTGGGAAATCCTGGTTTTAATTTGAAGGCTGTGCCTCTGATTGGGTAGCACTCCCTTTTTGCCACACTGAATGTCAGCCTAGATTATACAACAACAGCTTCAGTTCAGGACTTGAACCCAAATCTGACTTAAACAAACTTGCTACCGACTGAGGCAAGCTGACAACTTGACAAACTTTCCCCTTAGATTATTAATCCAAGAATCCAGATTTCTAATGCGCTAACACAACCATTATGCTGAAGTTCTGCAGTTCTGAAAAAGAGACATACTGGACTCATCGAAGCCTGGAAGATAATGTCTGTGCTCATCGGTGGTATGGCTTGCAATGCAAGTCTGTGCTTCCCAAGTGGATCAGAGAGATGCGTGAGAGGTTGGCATGTATCAGATGCCAATATCTGTGAACTAGGGTGAGCTAGGATGCATTTCATTGGTGTTTGGCGGGCATGCCCTGAGACGCTGATTAGTGGTCTACAACATGGAGACTGCTCACAGCCGGTGGTGGGCTAAAGTTACCAGGGAGGAGAAAGTGAGGTCTGCAGATGCTGGAGATCAAAGTTGAAACTTTATTGCTGGAACAATAATGACAGGAATGACAAGAAGGGCCTGTGCCCGAAACGTCGAATCTCCTGTTCCCTGGATGCTGCCTGACCTGCTGTGCTGTTCCAGCAATAAAGTTTCAACTAAAGTTACCAGGGCCCATTCCGACTTCCATGTCGAGAATTTTCAGCATCTGGTTTGCTGAGCAGGTTTGGTAAGATAGGAAGCTGCAACTTAGTGAAGTGAGATGTGCAGCTAATTACATCATTATAAAGGTGGCATGACAGTACAGTGGTCCCAACCCTGGGTGACTGTATAGAGTTTTTATTTGCCTTCATTGGCCACACCATTGAGTACAGGAGTTGGAACGTCATGTTTCAGATATTGGCAAAGCCACTTTTGGTGCACTGTATACAATTCTGATCGCTCTGCTTTTGGAAGGATGCTACTCAACTGAAAAGGGCGCAAAAAACTTTTCAAGGATGTCATCGAGACTGGAAGTTTGAGATATAAAGAGAAGTTGGATAGGGTGATGCTTTATTCCCTGGAGCATGGGGAGGCTGAGGGGTGACCTTCCGGAGGTTTATAAAATCACGAGGGGCATAGATAAAGTGAATAGCTAGGGGTAGGGGAGTCCAAAACTAGAGGGCAGAGGTTTTTGGGGTGAGAGGGGAAAGATTTAGAAAGGACCTAAAGGGGCAAAGCTTTCACACAGATACTAGTTCAGTTGTGGAACGAGCTGCTAGGGGAAGTGGTAGAGACTGATACAATTTTATCATTTAAAAGCCATTTAGACAGGTACATGGATAAGAAAGATTTGGAGGGACATGGGCCAAACACAGACAAATGGGACTATTCAGTTTCGAAAACCTAATTAGCAAGGATGAGTTGAACCAAATGGTCTGTTTCTACGCTGTATGACTCTATGACTCGCAGTAATAACACCCTTAATCAGCAACTTACCGCAGCCCGATAACAAACTCATTTTGATGCCCAGCAATTGCATAAAAGACGCAGTAAGTTATTCCTGGGGTTGAGACAGACCTCGGACAACTTCTCACATGGTTCTGCCACAAAGCTCATCAGAGTCTGCGTCATTCAGACCGCTGTCAGACTTCTGCCCTTTGCTCCTGCCTTCACCAAACAGAATACAACTAGCATTGCTGTAATAGCAGTAAATCAGGAGGGAGAAGGAAGAGAGGAACTTTGTGCGATTACTATCACTAACAAAGCAGCACTGAGCAAACTGGTGGAGATGTGGACTGACAGGTCGCTTAGCCCTGATGGACATTCCTGATGAAGGGCTCCAGCCCGAAACGTCGATTCTCCTGCTCCTCGGATGCTGCCTGACCTGCTGTGCTTTCCCAGCACCACACTCTCAACCCTGATGGATTTTACTCTCCAGTTTAAAAAGATGTGGCTAATCAGGTAGTGGGTGCATTGGGGTTGATTTTCCGAAATGTACTCAATTCTGGAAAGATTGCATCAGTCTCGAAAGTGACAAATACAACCCTCTACTCAATGAGGGAGAGGAGCAGACAACAAGAAACTATGGCATGGCTGGGCCTGTGGTGATATCTGTCTTGTATCAGAATCAATCCTTAAAGAAGTTTTAGCGGGGCACTTAGTAAAATTGGAGGCAATCAGGAAGGTTCAGTGGAGTCTTGTCAAGGAGAAGTCATGTTTAACCAATTTATTAGTGTTCTTTGATGGAGTAACATGTGTTATGGATAAGGGGGAGCCCATGGATGAACTGGATTTGGCATTTTCAGAAAATACTTGACAGGCTGCTGCATAAAAGGATATTATGGAGCATATGGTCTGGGGGATACCATATCATGTGGGTGAAAGATTGGCTGGCTGGCAGAAAACAGGGAATATGCATAAATAATTCTGTTTCTGACGAGCCGACTCTGATGATTAGGGTCTTGCATGGGTCTGTGTTGAGTCCTCAAGTTATTATAATCTGTAAATGGAGAATGACTGTGAAACATGTGGAGTGATCATAACACAGAGCTATTCAGTCCACTGAGGGTGCTCCACCATTCAGTGAGATCATGGCTAAGTTGATAATCCTCAATTCGATTTTCTTGCCTTTCCCCCATAACCCCTGATTCCATTACTGATTAAAAATCTGACTAGTTCAGCCTTGAATATCCACAATGACACAGCCTCAGCAGCCCTCTGTGATAAAGATTTTCACAGAGTCATTTTCTTCTCAGAGAAGAAATTCCTCCTCAGCACAATCTTAAATGGAAAACACCACAATCTGAGATTATGTGTTATGGTTTCATACTCTTCCAAAAAAAGAAACAACCTCACTTTATCTACTCTAAAGAATCTTATATATAAGATCTATAAGTTCTTATCTATAAGATTGCCTCTCATTCTTCTAAACTCCAATGAGGATAAGCTCAACTACCCATAAAAAATCCCTGCATACCCAGAATCAGCTTAGCAAACCTTCTCTGGACTAAGTTAAAAATCACACAAACCAGGTTAAAGTCCAACAGGTTTAATTGAAAGCACACTAGCTTTCGGAGCATCGCTCCTTCATCAGGTGACTACTACCACCTGATGAAGGAGCGTCGCTCCGAAAGCTAGTGTGCTTCCAATTAAACCTGTTGGACTATAACCTGGTGTTGTGTGATTTTTAATTTTGTACACCCCAGTCCAACACCGGCATCTCCGAATCATGACTTCTCTGGACTGTCCCCAATGTCAGTGTAACTTTTCTTAAATAGGGGCACCAAAACTGTTCACAGTATTCCAGATATTGTCTGACCAGTGCCTTGTGTAGTTTAAGTAAGACTTTCCTATTTTTATACGCCATTCCTATTGAAACAAAGGCCTACATTCTTCCCCATTACCCATTGAACTTGGATGTTAGCTTTTTGTGATTCACACACAAGGACTCCCATATCCTCCTGTGCTGCAGCTTTCTGCATTATTTCTTCATTTAAAAAATATTCTGCTCCTCTATTCTTCCTGCCAAAGTGCATAACCTCACAGTTTTTCACATTAAATTCCATCAGTCAAAATTTTGCTCACTCATTTAACTTGTCTGCATCTCTTCTTCGACTCTTTGCGTCACCCTTGCTACTTGCCTCCCCATCTATTTTTATGTCATCCACAAACCTGGATGTAGTGCATTACTTTCTTCATCAGAATCTTTAATATATATCATGAATAATTGTGTCCCCACATTGACCTCTGTGACACTACACTAGTTACAGGTTGCCATCCAGAAATTGCCTGTTCATCCTAAGGATCTAAGTGTTCTAGTGCATATAAATCACAAAAAGTTAGTTTGCAGTTGCAGCAGGTTATTCAGAAGTCTAGCAGAATTATGTTGAGAGGAATTGAACTAAACATAAGGATATTATGCCTAGATCATACAGAACATTGCTAAGATTGCATGTTGAATACAGTGCATCGTTTTGGGTTTTTTTTAGTGAAGAAAGCTGCAAATGTATTGGAGGCTGCTCAGAAGAGAGTTACTAGGTTGTAATCTGGACGTATTGGTCTGGAAACATTGGACTGACTGGGCAAGTATTCACTGGAGTTATGAAGAGTGATTGAAATATATAGGATCCTGAACAATCTTGACAAGGTGCTTGTGGAAATGATGTTTAATGACTGTGGGTGAGTCCAGAACTGGGGAGAGGGGGCGCACTTTTTTAAAATTAGGAGTTGCCTTTTTAAGACAGAGATGAGGAGGAAAGTTTTCTCTGTTTGCCTCAGAAGGTGGTGGAGGCAGGGTCATTGAATATTTTTAAATCAGAAGTAAATAGATTTGTTGTTGGGCAGGGGAGTGAAAGGTTGTCAGGAAATGGGTAGGAATTTAGGATTCAAAATGCATACAGTGCTGCAGGTCAAGTCTCCCCATGTTCCTAATTCAGATGTTCCCATGTTTGTATGCTTACACCTGTTCCTCTGGTCATCTGCCCTAAAAGGATCTGATGTAGTTTGGTGCAAATTTTGCTTTTGAGTGTTCTTACATGATATTTTATTAGATTAAAAGTGCTATTGTAACACTGTTGGATAAACAAGCTTGTTTGATGGGACGAACTTGGAAACTTTGGAGTATCTCCAGTCTCTAATGTATAAGTGGCTGCCTCTGGGAGAAGTTGCCATTCCTATGCTATAGTCAGGTTGTTGTGAGTTCTCAGTCAGCACAACAGTCTACAGCCATTAGCATCAATGGGGTTACTGTGAGCAGAACGTTATATGGGTCTGAGTGAAGTGCAGCAGAATCAGACAAGGAGCCCACCAAGGCCTATCTGAATACCTGGCTGCAGGTTGACAATGTTCTAGGCAGCAACGCAGGTCTGTTGCTTGGCAATAGCAAGTTGCCCATTACGTAAGGTTACGTACGCTTGTTAACATCCTTCTGAAATGGCAGCCTTCGCCTCATTAATATGCAGCTTTCCCTCACACCACGGGCTGCAAGGAAGCTGCACTCTGAGATTTCTCACCGTGCAAGTCAGGGTGGGTCCTGGCAATGGCCGCTCCTTACTTGCTCCAGCGGTGCTCTGTGTTGGAGATCAACATCTCATGGGCACTGCCCACACACACACCCCACATCCATAGTCCCTTAGCATTTGACACATGCCAGCCTCTAAGTACCTGATTTACATGCTTTTGTACCTCTGTGCTGCACCTTGGGGCACAACAGCAATGCAGTGTTATGCTGCAGCATGGACACTGTATGCTCAGGGACATGCAGGCCAGCTGATTGACTGGAACAGGCTGCACCTCTGGCCTGTTTAGTGCTAGCTCTTTGGTGCTCTGTTAGCACTAGCTAGCTCTGAGCCTGCCTGGATGCTGACGATCTCCCTAACTTGCCTTGCTTTGCTTTTTTGCATCTTGCCCCTGAGTCAGAGATACGGGGCTCACAGCATTGCCGTCTTACCACGCTGAGAAGATACTCCTTGCCACGGGTGTCACCCTGGATGTGACTGAGGACCACTCTCCTTGGACTTTGAGGTAAGGCCACTTCCTTGAAGCACACGGTGCAGGTGTGAGGTTGATTTGGCCCAGTGCTGTCCAGTAAGTCTGACCAACACCAATAGGCATGGCAAGCCACCTCGCTTGGTGTCTGGCTGAAACTGTCACCAGTGCAGCAATACCATGAACCTTTATGCTCTGGCTGAGTTAGGGGGGGGGGGGCAGCAAGGCATTAAAGGGCAAGGCAAGGCAGAGATGCTGTGAGCATCCAGGGAGGCACTAAGTAAGTGCACACTAACATAGTAAGTGAACAGGCCCCAAATGCAGCCTGGGGTCTGAGCTGGGATACCAGTCTGAATGCACCCAGTATCCTTGCAGCAGCATTCCAATGATAGTGCTGCTGTGACCCAATCTGCACCACGATGGCATTGAGAGACTGGCACCCATCGGGTACAAACACCTGTGGATGTTGGGAGGCTGGAAGGGAGGTGTGCAGTCACTGTCCATGGAGTGCGCCCCGAGACAATGGTGTCCAAGATGGAGGTCCGTCAGACCAAGAAACAAGCTGGAGTTGCCAGGTAAAGCACTACCTTAGCACCCCGCCCCTCTCCTCACCCAAAACCCTCCCCCACGCCCTTTATCTACAGCTCCCTTACCCCCATACCCATTCCTGAAGAAGGGTTACATCCGAAACGTTGATGTCTCCAACTCCTGATGCTGCCTGGCTTGCTACGTTCTCCCAGCCTCCTGCCTGTCTACCTTGGATTCCAGCACCTGCAGTTTTTAGTCTCTAGGTAACGCACTCTGACTTCCACCTTGGGAAGTTTCAACAGTGGAATGAAAACCTGCATATTAATGAGGTGAGATTAGATCATAATGAGGATGACCACAAGCGATAATTCCTGTTAAAAGCCCTTGGGCTGCTCACTGGTCTTGCCAGGAACTTAGTTGGAAAATGTGACTTGTTGCTCTCGATATCAAGAAAGGCCTCAGTTGATATCTCATTTCATTCTCGTTGACTTCCCACCAAAACCTAAATTGCTCAGGTCCCGGAGAAGCTCACCCAATGATTCTGAATTCATCTTAATGTAACGTGGGATCTTGTTAGCTTGTAATAAACCATTTCTTGCTACATTCCTCTTCTGCAAAAGACCACGATGGTTAATCCTTCACCACTGAATACTCAGAAGACTTGGAATAGAAGGAGGTTTGGTGGCAGCACATGAACACAAAGAAAATCCCAGCAGATCCAGTTGCCAGCTGCAGGTAACTCTTTCAACATCCAAGTTGTTGCTATTATTGTTTTTCTCTACGATGGGCGATGGTAATTCCAATCATGGAAATAAAACGGGACTCTATTTTGGATTAGGAATGTCAGGAGAGGACATCAGCTGTGAATGAGACAAGGGGTCATCTCAGGTCAGTGGAAGGAGTGACCTACGGCAGTAGGAGTGCATGGAACCTGCAGTTGGAGATATCTCAAATGTCATCCTCAGGAATAGATCTCAAACCCTGTCGCCCCCTCAGGCTGCAGCTAGATGAAGCATGGGGACAGACTGAAAGAGTATGTACACCATCCACTCCCGACAAAGGAAAGCATTGTGAACCTAAACGTTGACATTCCACATTCAACCAGGTCAATAGTTCTAGACACTGCACATCTAGGTGATCCTGCTAACATGTAAAAGTATGTTTTACAGGGAACTAAGAATATGGTACTGACCTAGGATCAATGGGCCTTATGGCCTTCTTCTGTATTACATCCTGGACAAGCCCTGAATTCTTGTCTTCATTTTATGAATGGGACCAGTGGTGCAATGGATAATGTGTCCAACTTCTGGTCAAGATATACCACGTTCGACTCCTACCTGGCTCAAGTGCAATTTGTGACTATTTCATACTTCCCAACTAATCTTTCTCATTGTTCTGAAGCCGGGGTGGGCTTTGAATTCTTAATCTACAGGGATGATAATCATTTCAGTGCCTCAGATGAGTAAATAGGGTGGCATGGTGGTTCAGTGCTTAGCACTGCTGCCTCACATCACTAGGAACCTGGGTTCGATTCCAGCCTTAGGTCACTCTGTGTCTACATGGATTTCCTCCCACAATCCAAAGATGTGCAAGCCAGGTGGATTGGCTGTGCTAAGTTGCTCATAGTGTCGAGGGATGCACAGGCTAGGTGGGTTAACCATGGGAAATGAAGAGATGTGGTGGTCTGGGTGGGATGGTCTTCAAAGGGTCGGTGTGGATTTGATGGGCTGAATGGCCTGCTTTCACACTGTAGGGATTCTATTGTTCCATGTTTGTGTATTGTCCAGAGATTTATGGTATTGTAGTTGACAGCATATTTCTGGAAGGTACAAAGTCTGCTTCCACAATCCTTCCTCTTGAGTTACAGTCTTGCTGGGCTCTTAACACTGGTCTCGAATTGTGTTGAGGCTGCCCAGGTATGAGGTGAGTTGCTGTTGTGTATGGACAAAGGTTTCTTGTGATTCAGATGCAGACAGGACAATTTATGCAGTAGGCACATTTCAAAGGTTCCAACATGAGACAGCCAAGATAAAAAGTGAATGAAGAAAGGGTTGAAATAACTCCTGTAGATTCCTAACAATATTTCTGTCAATGGGACATCATTGAAAGAGTAAGGGTTCCCAGATTGTGTGGGCTGTTGATAAAATTACAACATTGCACTGGAAAATTGTGCGTCGGAATGCAGTAGGCTGTTTAGCCTTTTGGACCTGTTCTGCCCTTCAATTAGATCATGGCTGACCTACAACCTCGATTTCACTTCCCAGTCTTTGCTCCATATGCCTTGTTTAATGAAAATCTATCGATCTCAGTTCTGAAAGCTCCAATGGGTCACGGCGCATGTGAATAAACCATTCATTTTTTTTGTTTAACAGAAGCAATATGTCCAATTGACAACACCAGAGAAAACGTTGATGGAGATTTACACAGGGGGGGCTTAAGAAAAAGCCATCATCAATTCAACATCAATCATGCACATTACAGAGTCCATTTAGCCCAACACCTCTGCACTGACGACTAGAGAGGGATCTGCACCTTAGTCCCACTTCCCTGCTCTTGCCCCATAGCCTGGCAGATGTTGCCTTCCTTTGTACTTATCCAACTTCCTTTTGAAAGTTATTATCAAATCTACTTCCTCTGCTCTTTCAGGCAGCCCATTCCAGATCGCAACAGCTCACAGCATTGAACAGAGTATTCATCAGCCTAGAAAATGTGGAGCTGGAGAGGCACTTTATGTCAGGCAGGATCAGGGGAGCAGGGAACTCGACATTTTGGATCAGGACTCATCAGCCCCTGGCTTTTTCTTTTATCATTAATTATTTTAAATCTGTGCCCCTTGGTTAGTGCCACTCCTTGCTACTGCAAACAATTTGCCCACATCCACTTTAGAAAAAACCCTGACAATGTGGAATGCCTTTATTAAATTTCCCGTTAACTGACTTCTGTCTAAGGAGGACAATTCTAGCTTCGCAACTCTCGGTTTGCAACTGGAGCCCTTCAGCCCCTCGGCCATTCCAGTAAATCCCCTCGGCAGCCCCTTTCAAAGCCTTATCTTTCACAAAGTGCTGTGCTGCTTGTTGTTCCTCCAACTCGATCTAACTGGTGTCTTATGGAGGTTTAATATAACATTCTTGCTTCTGTATGTAATGGAGGGAGTGGGGGGAGGGGTGCAGGTGGAGGTTGGGGGAGGGGATTAACAAAGTGAACAGGAAAGAGCCACAAGTTTAAATTGGTAAATATGGGAAGCTGTACACCAACCTGTTGCAAACACAATTAATTCAGTTTAATGGTGGCAAGGTTAGGGGAAGGCTCAGGGGAACCTGCTCTGGAGAGGGCAGATTAAATCAGACTGTGTCCCTCAGCTTACTGAGGGGATAAGGGCGCTGCTGAAGCCAGCATTTATTGTCCATCCCTAATTGCCCAGAGGGTAGTTAAAAGTCACCCACATTGCTGTAGGTCTGGAGTCACATGTAGGCCAGACCAGGTAAGGATGGCACTTTCCTTCCCTAAAGGACATTAGTGAACCAGATGGGTTTTCCCGACAATCATTAATTCATACAGACATACAGCACAGAACAGACCCTCCAGTCCAACCAGTCCACGCCGACCATGTTCCCAAACTAAACCAGCCCTACCTGACTGCGCTTGGTCCATATCCCTCCAAACCTTTCCTATTCATGTACTTGTCCAAATGTTGTTTAAACCTGGCAGCTGTACCTCCACCACATTCTCTGCAGTTCATCCCACTGTCTGTGTAAAAAAAGTTCCTCCTCAGGTCCTTTTTAAAACTTTCTCCTCTCACCTTAAAAATATACCCCTTAATTTTGAACTTTAGGTTAAAGACCCTTGCTATTCACGGTAGGCGCTGCAAGACGTGTCAGAGTGTGGACATGGATACCACTATTACACGTGGGGACACCACCCACCTTGTACATGGCAGGTACTCATGTGACTCAGCCAACATTGTCTATCTTATACGTTGCAGGCAAGGATGCCCGGAGGCATGGTACATTGGGGAAACTGAGCAAAGGCTACGACAATGGATGAATGAGCACTGCACAACAATCAACAGACAGGAGGGTTCCCTCCCAGTTAGAGAACACTTCAGTGGTCCAGGACATTCAACCTCGGACCTTCGGGTGACCATCCTCCAAGGTGGACTTGGGACAGGCAGCAGAGGAAAGTGGCCGAGCAGAGGCTGATAGCTAAGTTCGGTACACATAGGGAGGGCCTCAACCGGGACCTTGGGTTCATGTCACACACACAAACACACACACAAAACACACAGTCACTCCTATACACATATATACACTTGACACATGTATACACAGACACTCACACACACCCTTACAGACACACACACTCTCACACTCACACATGCACCATCTCACAGACTTAGACCACTCTACACTCACACACACACATATACTCACAACCCCCCACCCCAGACACACACACACCCTTACAGACACACACACACTCCCACAATCACACATGCACCCTCTCACAGACTTAGACCACTCTACACACACATATACTCACAACCCCTCATCCCAGACACACACACACACTCCTACAGACACACACACTCCCACACTCACACATGCACCCCCTTACAAACTTAGACATTCTACACTCACATACACACACATATATACTTCTCTCACACTCACAACCCCCCCACCCCAGACAGACAGACACACACAAACCACATGCACACATATACATATACGTTTGTGGGGTGAATTTGTACTTGCAGTTACATTTGCTCAAAAATTGCATGAATCCATGTAAGACTATGTTATCTCACTGTTTAGATTAGAATCAGTCTAAACATAATGGCACAGACACAGAGCACAGGGGGCTAACACCTTCAACATTATCTGGCTAACACCAATTGTTACAGTTAACCTGAGAATGTAACTTTTAAAAAAAAGTTTTGTGATTTATATTTGAAAGAAGTGAAACTATCATGGTATTTGAACAGATGAAAGACTCAACAAACAATCAAGCTATTTTTCACTGTATAATTTCAGTTATATCACACAGTAAAATTTGCTGTAAATTCTGTTTTACAATTGTGCCCTCCACAACCACCTGATGAAGGAGTGGCGCTCTGAAAGCTAGTGCTTCAAATTAAACCTGTTGGACTATAACCTGGTGTTGTGTGATTTTTAACTTTGTATTGCTATACGTTGCTGAAAATGTTTTGCCGGAAAAGCGCAGCAGGTCAGGCAGCATCCGAGGAGCAGGAGAATCGACGTTTCGGGCATGAGTCCTTCTTCAGGAATGAGGAAAGTGTGCCAAGCAGGCTAAGATAAAAGGTAGGGAGAAGGGACTTTCCAACGCCACTCCCCCAAGTCCCCACACTTTCCTCATTCCTGAAGAAGGGCTCATGCCCGAAACGTCGATTCTCCTGCTCCTTGGATGCTGCCTGACCTGCTGCGCTTTTCCAGCAACACATTTTCAGCTCTGATCTCCAGCATTTGCAGTCCTCACTTTCTCCTAGAAGATTGCTATACATTGTGGCTAGTTAGTTGACCTTGGTCTTTTCTCATCTCTTAATATCTATGTGCAGACAATGCTGTTTTCAGTTTTAGGGTTTGAGGTACAACAGGTGGGCAGCACGGTGGCTCAGTGGTTAGCACTGCTGCCTCATAGCACCAGGGACCCAGGTTTGATTCCCGCCTTGGGCGACTGTCTGTGTAGAGTTTGCACCATTCTCCCCATCTCTGCGTGGGTTTCCTCCCACAATCCAAAGATGTGCAGGTTAGGTGTATTGGCCATGCAAAGTTGCCCAGAGTACTCAGGGATGTGTAGGTTAGATGCATCAGTCAGGTGTAAATATAGGGTAGAGGAATGGGTCTGGGTGGGTTATTCTCCGGAGGGCCGGTATGGACTTATTGGGCCAAAGGGCCTGTTTCTGTACTGTAGGAATTCTAGTTCTCGGTGCATTTGGTAACATTTTCCACCAGAGGGTGCTGTCCATTAACACTTGAAAGCTCCAAGCCATGTTCCTCAGGGATTGTGTTCAATTTGTGGGAAATGATTCTGACATGAAATATACAGGAAAGGCTAGAAATGTCACCTTCCTCATTCTGAGAACAAAGTGGAAGTCAGTTATGTTTCTTATAAGCCGAACAGTTTTTTCTTATATTGTCCTTTAAAAGTACACACTTATTTCTGAACCCCTCTTCTCGTTGAGGCAGGGGCCTTCCCTCGGGTTTATGTTTCACTTGCCTTGACAGTTTTGCATCGTTGCCTGCAACCATTGCTTTCCAGCGAATTGACATGGAGCTGTTGTTGAGCCATAAGGGGGCATCAAAGATGGGTTTAAGCCATGCTCACTTTAACTTGTCCCACTAAAACTTTCCAGCAGGTGGCACTGTTGAGCAGTTGGTACCTGACTGCTGAGCATTGCCCTGACAAGGCCCACTGTCACCTCACAACCTAATGTCACAAGAAAATTTACATTTTGAAAGGTGCATTGGTTTGCATTACACTGGGTGTCCCATTATTAACTGGAAGATAATGAATGTATATAATTGTTTTACATATAGAATCAGACTGGTAGTTTGCAAATTACAAGAACAGAGGCACAGGAGGAGAAATTTAGCCCTCACACCTGAGTTCGCCATTGCATCAGTTCATGGCTTAAACATCTCTGTCCACCCTGATTCCCTAACTCTTAACACCATTGCCCAACAGAAATCTGTCAGTCTTAATTTGAATCTTTCAATTGATCCTTGAGACTCCGAGGGGTACAGGAGCTCATCAGTACACCAGGGAGCATGTACTTAGTTAGAATGAATGCTTCTCAAACATTGGGCCATCAAGTGTCATGGCAGGGAAATGACATCGTGAAACAGTCACTCAATGGGAGAGTCCATCTTGGGACCATCACAGATGCCTGTGCTTCGTTAATCTTCAATTCATGTTCAGTAGGTTGACCTAGGAGGATCAGACATCCCTCATGAAACCCTGGGGGGAATGCGGTTAGGTTCTTTGCCCCCGGTAGAGTATGACTTCTGATTTAACAACTTGTATTGAATGGTGGGAGTTAACATATAGATGTGGAATTTACAAGAGAGTCACGGCTGTGGGCGAAGATGACACATTGTGGTGATGTTAAAACTGTGCACCTTTTGGGGTTTGGCTGAACGATAATGTTGGTGGAAGGGTCTCGGGAGTAGATTTCAGTCTTTGCCTCTTCCTGTTGTGAAATAACCTGTACTCCACAAAGTTGACCTGTGCTAAGGCCTGTCCTGCTACAGATGTGAGGCTCCCTATGAAAGCCTCACTCAGGTTTCTGGGTGCTGTCCATTCATAAAGTGTGTGAGAATAAAGTGCCACAATAAAATTGTAGAAAGTTCCTTAAAAGAGGAGTTGCGAGTAGACAGAGTAGTGGAAAAGGCATTTGGTATGCTTGTTTTTATTGGTCAATGCATTGACTATAGGAGTTGGGAGGTCACGTTGTGGCTGTACAGGACATTAGTTAGGCCACTTTTGGAATACAGCGTGCAATTCTGGTCTCCTTCCTATAGGAAGGATGTTGTGAAACTTGGCAGGGTTCAGAAATGAATGTTGCCAAGGTTGGAGGGTTTAAATTACAGGGAAAGGCTGAATAGTCTGGGGCTGTTTTCCCTGGAACGTTGGAGTTTGTGGGGTGACCTTATAGGTGTTTACAAAATCATGAGGGATATGAATAGGGTTAATAGTCAAGATCTTTTCCCCTGGGGAGGGGAGTCCAAAATTAGAGGGTATAGGTTTAAGGTGAGAAGGGAAAGACATAAAAGGGAACTAAGAGGCAACCTTTTCATGCAGAGGGTGGTGCATGTACAGAATGAGCTGCCAGAGGAGGATTGCATAATTATAACATTTAAAAGGCATCTAGATGAGGACATGTTTAGGAAGGGTTTAGAGGGATATGGGCCAAGTGCTGGCCAATGGTTCTAGATTAATTTAAGATATGTGGTTGACATGGATGAATCAGATTGAAGGGTCTGTTTCCGTGATGTACATCTCTATAACTGTGTGAACTGTTACAGTAATGTATCTCCAAGTGGGGCTGGACATCTGACTTGGAAGCAAAACTGGAAGCCGATGATAGCACTCTCTGGAAATGGGACACATTTTCAGCAAAGGCCAAGATTTCATGACTGTGAATGACACAGTCCATGATGGGGATGACAGCAAGGCGTTAGAAACAGCTGGGAATGAAAACAGAAGGAAACGTGGATCAGAGATCATGGAATTGATGGTGGCAGCTCTGAACCCAAATGCGGCCTGGCCTGCTGTGTTTTCCAGCACCACATTTTTCAACCAAACACTTTGTGTTGGGTACAAGAGGCAAAAACCTCAAATGTAACAGCAGTCACATGAGCTTCTTAATAACTCAAAGATATGAATCATTTGCTCAGCAGATTTCACAATGAACTATATTTCTGATGTTCGAAATGCTGCAGGTCTCAGTGACAACTGAGGCAATGAGAATACCCGCACCCCCCCACACTCAGAAGTGGAGACTAGGTACAGGGGATGGTGTCCTGTCTGAGGTGCAATGATGAACGCATCAACATGGGGTGCAATTAACTAAGGTGGTGATGGAGAAAAAGAAAATGGTGGTGACAAATTCACAAAACCAAGGACTTAATTATTCACGGTGTACAGCGGTGGGTTATTAGCACAGCGATAAATTACACCAAATGATGTCCACGTTCTCGGACAGCTAACCAGGATAGCACTCAGCTCCATGATTCCCTTGTCAAAGAATATCAGCAGACCTCGGGACAAGCAACAATGCAAAGTGACCGTGCAGTGGCTGACAGCCAAGTTCGGTACCCATGGGGATGGCCTCAACTGGGACCTTGGATTCATCTCACAGGTGACTCCGGTACACCATAAACACACACATTCACATGCAAACCCTCCCTCATACACTAGCCCTCCCTTATATGCACACACATACACCCCTCACACTCACACCGACACACGCATCCTCTCACGCATATCCCATCACACTCACACACACATATATACACACACGCTCCATTACATGTACTCGTACACACACACACACACAATCTGTTGCTCCTACATGCGCACACGTATAAGTTTATGGGGTGAATTTGTTTTTGCAGAATTACATTTTATTTTGCTGCATGAATCCATGTAAAACTCTGTAAAATGATACAGAGGGTTTGTCAGTCTGACATAGCACTGGGACACAGACAGACCTCACACCTATTATTTAAAAAGCTGGGCTAGCTTGAGAATGTAATTTGAAAGAAGTTCTGGGATTGACATATCAATGAACAGAAACCAGCATATCCCATTATAAAAGATGAAAGTGTTAATGTAAGATTGTTTACTGTATCACATCTCCATGACACTGGACTCCTTGGGCTATAAACTCTGTGAGCATGATCCTATTCTCCACAACCACCTGATGAAGGAGCAGTGCTCCGAAAATTAATACTTCCAAATAAACCTGTTGAACTATAACCTGGAGTTGTGTGCTTCTTAACTTTGTCTACCCCAGTCCAACACTGACACCTCCACATCATGCTAGAAAGGGCCATCCAAATCAGTGTGGTACCTAACCCCAGTCCTGTGCTCAACACCGGTGAGGTTTTGCTAATGGAGGCATGTTTCCATGTCAACAGGTGATGTACAGACTTGAAAAAGACACTTGAGTGAGTATTCCAAAATAGGCTCTCCCTCACTGAGGTAAAAACAATGACTGCAGATGCTGGAAACCAGATTCTGGATTAGTGGTGCTGGAAGAACACAGCAGTTCAGGCAGCATCCAAGGAGCAGTGAAATCGACGTTTCGGGCAAAAGCCCTTCATCAGGA
>NC_057716.1:15963558-16010302 GCF_004010195.1 Chiloscyllium plagiosum | reverse complement strand
GGAAGATGAGGCGTTCTTCCTCCAGACGTCTGGTGGTGAGGGAGTGGCGGTGAAGGAGGCCCAGGGCCTCCATGTCCTCGGCAGAGTGGGAGGGGGAGTTGAAATGTTGGGCCACGGGGCGGTGTGGTTGATTGGTGCGGGTTTCCAAGAGATGTTCCCTAAAGCGCTCTACTAGGAGGCGCCCAGTCTCCCCAATGTAGAGGAGACCGCATCGGGAGCAACAGATACAATCAATGATATTAGTGTCCCAGCGTCACTTACTGAAGGGGAAGGTTCCACACATTGTGCTTTACACTGAGTGAAAGAGTAATAGGGATAAAGTATTCCTTCTGCCTTAGTCAATACTCAAAAGCAAACGATGACACTTTAGTCTCTATTCAACACTTTGAGATTCATTCAAAGTAGAGTATCTTATGATAATGATATATTCATTTCTCACCACAGGAGGCCAGCACCTTACTAGCACATCCCAGCTTCTGACTCTGCAGACCAGAGAGATTAATAACCCTGCAATACATTTGTCAGCCTTCTGCTGCTACAGCAAGCAATTGCTGAATATTTAACCTCCTAAGTAATTAAAGTTGCATTCTGCGAAAGCATGTAGCAGCCAGAGAGGATTAATGTCCCACTCAATAGGTTAGCGACTGTACTGGTGACTCAGTCTTAGCTCTGTCTCTTGGGTTGGTTGCTCTCGTCTGAAGGTTGCCATGATAGATCCGCAGTTAAACGCAATGCTCATGCTCTGTAAATCTACTCTGTGACCACAAACCCAATGGTATTTATCAACCTCAAGGTGGCTTCAGGAATTCTTCTTCCACACTTCAATCCTCAACCAGATGTCCCAAGACATTGAACAAGTTGTTCTGGATTTTGAGCGATGACAATGACGGAATGGTGATACAGTTCCAATCGGGGGATGGTGTGTGATTTGGAGAGGAGCTTGTTTTCCCATTACCTGCTGCCCTTACCCTTCTAGCTGGTAGAGACCGTGGGTCCACGAGGTGTGGTCAAAGGAACTTTGGCGAATTGATGCAGAATGTGTTGTAAATGGTACACACGGCTGCCACCGTGCATGGATGGTGGAGGGAGTGTATGTTGAAGGTGTTGGATGAGGTGCCAATCAAATGAGTTGCTTTGTCCTGGTTGAGTGTATCGGAGCTGCACTCATCCAGACAAGTGGGAAGCGTTCCATCATATTCCTGACTTATGTCTATAGACACGAGTCCATTTTTCCACCTCCATCTGTCACTAAGGTTGCTCTTGAAACTCTACAATCCATCTCTCGAGTTGTCTGCATTCCTCCAAAACTGATCATTAAATTATATCCAATCGCACCCCGCTAGAATTCTATCCCACAAAAATATGCTGTAAAAATACAAGCTGTTGCTGTTGAGCAGATGCGGTCACGATGCCAAAAAGCTCTATCTGATCTCTTTTTATTGGCACGTACGTGATAAAATGTTGTCACAGATTATTCAGGATCTAGTAAATAAGAGCTGACATTTCTACTGAATGATTTATGTAAAATTATGCAAATCCCACCAAGAAACATTCAGCTGAAAGCCAGAACAAAGCCTCTCTGATTTAATAAAGTACTGAACCAATGCTTTAAGATGAATCAATTAGGATTTTGCTAATTTACGACAATCTCAGCATGCAATTTGCAGCTAGCATCGATAAATTGCTGTTCTGCTTTGTATTTTTCCCTACAGCAGCAGTTAAATAATAAATAAATAGCAGTTAAGTAATAAAACTTATTCAAGTTTTCTTAGATCTGCTGCATTTCTATAAATCCTTTGCTGCCTTTCCCTCGAAGGTACACTGCTGTCCACTATTGGCATTTGCTTCCAGTACCTACCTCATGTTCCTTGTCTCTCATTGATCTTTCCAGTGGGTCTTAGGAATTTAAAATTGATCTACATTTAGCTGTTCACTTTTCATGACTCAACATTGCAGCATTTTCGCAATGATTCACAGAACCACAAAACAGTATTGATGATGGACTGAGGCCCAGACTAATGCTGTTGGGTCATTGGTTCAAATCTCTACCTCAGTTGCTGGTGGAGTTAAAATGCAGTTAAATCAGGGATATCATATTCACCGCAGTAGTACAGGCAAGGAACAATCATTGTTTGTTATAAAGTTCCATATGTTTCACCAATGTCCCTTTATGGAGGGTAATCTGCCACCCTCACCCGGTCAGGCCTCCATGTGACTCCAGGCCCACAACAATGTGGTTGACCCCTACCTGCATTCTCAAAGCCACTTAGTTCAAAGACAATTAGGAGTGGGCCACAAATATTGGCCCAACCAAAGACATCCAGATCACATGGAAGAATGACAAAATAGAAACATGGAAAATAGGTGCAGGAGTAGGCAATTTGGCCCTTACAGCCTGCACTACCACTCAATCTGATCATGGCTGATCATGCAACCTCAGTATCCCATTCCCATCCTCTCCCCATAGCCTTTGATGGCGTTAGTCACACAGGCCACACCCAGCTCCTTCTTGAATATATATCTAATGAACTGGCCCCAACAGCTTCCTGTGGGAGAGACTTTCACAGGTTCACAGCTCTCTGGGTGAAGGAATTCTTCCTCATTTCAGTCCTGAATGGCTTACCCCTTATTCTTAGACTGTGACCTCTAGTTCTGTACTTCCCTAACATTGGGAATGTTCATCCTGCATCTAGCCTGCCCAATCTCAGCAGGATTTTATATGTTTCCACAAGATCCCCTCTCATTCTTCTGAATTCTGGCGAATACAAGCCCAATTGATCCAATCTTTCCTCACGTCAGTCCTGCCATCCCGGGAATCAGTCTGGTAAACCTTCGTTGGAATCCCTTAATGGTAAGAGACCAAAACTGCGCAAAATACTCAGGGTGTGACTCACCAAGGCCCTGTATAACTGCAGCAAGATGTCTTTAGTCTGATACTCAAATCCTCTCATTAACTTTCCTCACCACCTGCTGCACCTGCACGCCAACCTTTAGCAACTGTTCCACCATGACACTCAGGTCTCGTTGCACCTCATCCTTTCCTAAACTGTTGCCCTTCAGATAATAATCTGCCTTCCTATTTCTGTTACCGAAGTGGATAACCTTATGTTTATCCACATTATATTGCATTTCCCAAGTATTTGCCCACTCAGCCATCCTGTCCAAGTCAGCCTGCAGCCTCTTAGCATCCTCCTCACAGCAATAAGGAGAAAAAAACGTGTAGCTGAACTAACCACAGGGATGGGATGTTAATGCTAGTCTGGATTCTGTCCTTGTACAAAGTCCAAACGTAAAGGTTATGTCAGAGGCTGAGGATTATCATTAATCAGAAATGGTTAATGGCCAAGCCATAAGAACGATAACAAGAGCAGGTCAAAGGCTAGGAATCCTACAGCAAGGAGCTTATCTCCTGACTCCCCAAAGCCTGACCACTGTCTCAATGCTCAAGATAAGAGTATGATGGAAGAATTTCCACTGGCCTGGATCAGGACAGCTTCAACAAATTCAAGAAGCTTGACATCATCCAAGACAAGACAGTTCACTTGATTGGCACCACAATCATAAAAATTCAGTCACTCCATCACTAACGCTCAGGAGCAGCAGTGTGCACTATCTACAAGGTGCACTGCAGAGATGCACCATGGGTCCTCAGACAGCACCTTACAAACCCATGACCATGTAAAAGGACGAGGGCAGTGGGTAGAAGGAAACACCAGCATTTACAAGTTCTCCTCCAAGCCACTCACCATCCTGACATGCAAAACAAATCACTGTTCCTTGAGTGGAGCTGAGTCTAAATACTGGAACTCTCCCCCTACAGACATTATGGGTTTACCTATACCAAATAGGCTGTAGCAGTTCAACATCACATCTCACCACCACTTTCTCAAGGGTGGCACAGTGGTTAGCACTGCTGCCTTATAGCGCCAGGGACCCCAGTTTGATTCCAGCCTTGGGTGACTTCCTGTGTGGGTTTCGTCTCACAGTCCAAAGACATGCCAGATAGATGGATTGGCCATGGTAAGTTGTCCCATAGAGACAAGGGATCCACAGGCAAGGTGGAATAGCCATGCTTAACGAGTGGTAACGGGGATAGGGTGGAATACTGATTGTAGGATGCAATGGGCCAAATGGCTTCTTTCCACAGTGTAAGAATTCTCTGATTCTAAGCTATTAATGGACAATAATTCTGTCCCGGCCAGCAAAGCCCACATCCTGTGAATGAATTCAAAGAAAAAGAATTTGGATTAAAATTGTATTAATGTGCTTCTGGGCTTGCCGTAGTAATGTAATCTCTGCCATGAGATACTCACTGCAGAGTGTCATCTTATAACCAGTTCAACAGAGACACAATACAAGCTAAACTGCTGCCCTGTGTCCAACTGGACTTGAAACATTAACTGTTTCTCATTCCACAGATGCTGCCAGACCTGCTGAGTTTCTCCTGCGCCCTCTGTTGTTTGTTTCAGATTTCCCGCATCTGCAGTATTTTGCTTTTCCATATTGAGACAGATATGTGACAGACTTAAAACGGATGGCAAAATCTGGGTGCCTAACCTCATAGCAGACAGCCAGTTCAATGGGAGCCCGCAACGGCTTAAAAACCATGCCTGATTTTTATTTTGCCTTCCCTCGCCCAATGGTACCCCTTGCTACCTGCGTTCCCTCTCATTTGTGTATTGGCTGGGTGGGTCTCCCAGGCCTGTTTATGACAGTAATGTCTGGAACTGTAAGTCAATGCTACGACCAGTTTTCAGAGACCAATTTTCGAGCATGGGAGTGGCTGTGCGTGTGCAACTTAGAGGGAACGTTGCCCACTATTATAGCACACCCTTTAACCCCAGCGATGCAATTCAATACTGTATCTCCCTCATCTGTCTGCTGTAGTGCTGTGGCATCTGTTCATTCAGCTTCTCAATCAAGCTTCAACTGTTGGCACAACATTTACTTGAGATTACAAAGACACAAAGTGGCCCATGTAACATCCTCCCCCCACCCCCCACACCCCCCACTGAGCCTGTTCCGCCATTTTGGTGAGATTATGGCTAATCTATGACCGAACCCTATGTATCGATCTTTGCCTTACACCTCTCAACGTGATGGGCCAACAACAATCTAACAAGCTCAGCCTTAAAACTGAGTGGCAGATGGAGTTTAATTTGGATAATAGCGAGGTATTGCCTTTTAGTACAACAATCCTTTAAAGCCAGGACTTATACAATTAATGGCAGAGCCCTGGGCATCGTTGTGGAACAGGGAGACCTAGAGGTTCAGGTATAGGTAGCTACTGGCTATCCGAAAGTAGCGTGTTCTCGGGAAACCTTTTGTAAGCCGGAAATGTCGTAAAGCGAATGTGCACGATTTATATGGGAAAAAGTATTGCCGTTTTTCATATAAGTGAAAATCCTCTTTGGACTTGTGAAAACAGGTACTAAAATACATCTTTCATAAAAGTGAACTGGTGTCAAGCAAACATTTAAAACGCGGGGGCTACCTGTACATATTGCTTGTGAATTTGTGTCACAGGTAGACAGGGTAAGTTAAGGCGTTTAGCCTGCTTGTCCTCATTGCTCAGACCTTTGAGTACAGGAGTTGGGTTGTCATGTTGAGGTTGTACAGGACATTGGTGAGGCCCCTTCTGGAGTACTGTGTACAGTTCTGGTCACCCTGTTATAGGAAGGATATTATTAAACTGGAGAGGGCACAGAAAAGATTTACCAGGAATGTTTCCAGGACTGGAGGGTTTTAGATATGAAAATAGACAGGAAAGATTGGGACCTTTTTCACTGGCATGAGATTGAGGGGTGACCTTATTGAGCTTTATAAAATCATGGATAAGGTGAATAACAAGGGTCTTTTCCCAAGGGTGGGGCTGTTCAAAATGAGGGGGCATATTTTTAAGGTGAGAGGAGAAAGATTTAGAAAGGACCTGAGGAGCAACTTTCTGTTTTTAACACAGAGTGGAATGAACTGCAGAGAAAGTGGTGAATGCAGGTACAGTTACAATGTTTAAATGACATTTAAATGACATAAGTACATGAATAGGAAAGGTTTGGAGGGATGTGGACCAGGAGTAGGCAGGTGGGACTAGTTTAGTTTGGGAACATGGTCAGCACAGATTGGTTGGACCAAAGGGCCTGTTTCCGTGCTGTATGACTCTATGACTCCACATCAAATGCCATTTGTTGAGGGGAATTCTAAACTAATAGCAGCCTTTGCAGACAGGAATGTTTCCTGATTTCGCTTCTGGGCCTAAGTTTTACACCATTCCCTCTGTGACCCGTTCCACCCCAACACCCATCCTACACTCTCCAACCAGCTCCTCCCAATTTACTCTATCGATTCCCTTTTATATCTTGAACTTTTGGATCAAAATGTCACTTCACCTTAGACATTCCAGGGAATACTATCCCGGAATGTGTAACCTCTACTCACAGCTTCACTTTTGGTGTCAAGGTCTCGTTCTGGTAAAGCTACACAGCTGTCCATCCCAGACCATGTATTCTTCTGATGGGGTGAAGCCCAAACTAGTTAACAGGAGCTCGAGGTCTGCTCTCATCAGGGCTCAGCAATTTGTGCACTCTGTAGTGCCACCAACAAGGCCGTGATTGTTCCTGCAATGACCAGAAATATCAGGTGGAGACAGGGATCAGGTAAATGTTTTACAGGAAGGGGACTTTCTGGGACTGGGGGGGGGGTCATAGAGGGAGAAAGGAGGACAAAGAGGCCAGAAGCAAGGGCAGGGAGTGGCTCTCATGGGCCACCCCATATCCCATATCCATTACTGCGCAGGAATTATTGCAGATCAAGGAACACTCACTCCTCAGGCTGCGTGCGCTAGTTTACTGTGCAGCCGTGGGGTGACCCGTTTCCCTTGTCCTGCTGGGAGCTGAAAAGATTGCAGCCTATGAGGGAATATGAACTTGCTTGATCTTTACCGGGTCATTAATTGACCACCCAAGGTCTTCATTTATCGGCGAGCCCTCACTGTCCAGAACTTAATTCAGGCGAAGACAGGAAGGCGTTGGCTTTATGGGACACCGCCCTCACTCAGCTGCCTTCCAGTCCAGACGATTCCAGTTTGTGAAGCGCACGGTGACATTATTTTTAGGTTTTGTTATTTCTCTTTCAATGGGGGTTGTCATGGCTTTGATTGGATCACTTACACCGCCACCATTATGAGGCAGTCAAGCCTTCACAACATCTGTCAGACGTTCTGCTGAGATCTTCCTACAGATAGGCCACTGCTCAGGTGCTATATAAAGGAACATTCCTGCAGGTGACATTTTAAAAACCTCACCCATCTGTTGAACTATGAATCTATAACACAGCCAAGAATGTTGCCAAGTAAGACATAACCTTTCCCAGCAGCTGAATGAACAGTTCAATATCTTTGCCTCAATCTATTCATTGTGTTACCCTTGGTATGGTTCTCCTCCCTGTTCTAAAAATGGCTTAACCGGGATTAATATACACCATGAACAGAGAACTTATTTACCTCATGATGGTCTACATTTACAGGTCATTCTGCTATAAAGTGTGTTTCATCATCACAAATTCGCTGTAATGTGATTGATGAATAGGGACTGCTGTTTCTAAAGCACAAGCTTTTAAAATGTGTGACGGCTATAATAGGAATTGCATCACCAACACTTTAAGTATTTTTTTTGCGTGATTCTTGTATAGTGCAGGGTCACACAGGAATGCAACAATCGCACTATAAAATAAATGAAAATATCGGAAAGTCATTCTCTTCCCTCAATGTAGCTTTTCCTATATCAAACAAATAGGGTTTAAGAAACCTTTCCAAGTCCTGTCATTAGTCATTTTAATAGACAGCTAAAGATTTTCACCTGACATGTGATGTCTCTTAATGTGCTTGCTGGCTTAATCTTCTACCTTACCGAATTTGGAGTCTCACAGAAATGCCAAGGTATTGTGTGATGATACTATGGCTTTAAGAGGTATATTTTGAACATATTTCTATGAAGAGAGATTGAGACAGAGGTTCCAAGTGGTCTGTTCTCAGCCAATAAACAGCTTGTGAGACCTTGATGTTTCATTTTTTGATGCTGGAACAATAGATGCAGCCTGAAGGGGTGGGGTCAAGCACTAACAGAACCAGGATTTCTGTTTAACTTCCCATAGCTGTTGGGATTTGGAATCTGCTATACATCTTCCCCTGCTACATCAAAATGCTACAGTTCTCTTTTTGTCTCTCTCTCTCTCTCTCTCTGTCTATCTTTCAGAGCTTTCTCTTGATATTCTTTCCTCCTGGACTGGAGAAACTTTGCATGTAAGACAATCTATTTTACTGAATTTGCCTTTTGCCAAGGGTGTGTTAATGGGATGTTATTCTACTGGAACAGTTACTGTTTAGTAGTTTAATAGTTTATGTTTCTGTTAAGGTTTTCCAGTAGAGTTAAGTTAGTTCACTTCTTTCTTTTGTCTGCATTTTAATTATAATGTAAGGATAAACTGTTTTTTGCTTCAAGCCTGGTAGTTTGACCAATTGAAATGCATCCAGAACACAACACTTGCTTTTAAAAATAAGAAAAAAATGGGGGCTAGTCTATCTTCTTAATATATCGAGAGAAGGTTTAGTCAGGTCCTAGTCCTAGATAGTTGCTAGTCCTAGAACTGTTGTTAATTGTCAGTCTGACTGGACAGCTGCACATATTAAAACATGAAGTACTTCATGTTCCTTATTTGTCTAATGACAGAACTGAATTTAACACCCAAGAAACCAGTTAGTTTCTTCAGTTTAGTGAGAACTACACTTGGCTATGGTTATCCATGAGATGTTGGTCCTGACTACTCACCCAGCTCCTGTTAGTGCCTCACGGGGTTTTGTCTCATTGAAATGTTGTGGCTAGTAAAAGTAACTAAAGGGTAATAACTAAGCAATAAGTTCCTGACTGAAAGGTAGCATTGCAATGGAATTATTGTCTGCTAGTCACAAGGCACCCGAAGAAGAATTCAGCAATAAAGAGTTTGAGAAACTATTATCTTTCATTGTTTCTGACTGTAATGTCAATCAAATGTAAACCTCTCTCCAGGAACAATTCCACATTAGTCATGTTCAGCTGAAAGCAATACAGACAAATACTTCAGCTCAATGGCCATTCTCACTTATGATGAGCTAAGCTTTCCTCTAATACAACAGATTGAGTTCCTAAATACTGTCCATGTTGAGTACACTTGGTTGGGGAGGGTGTTTGATGACCAGTGCAAAGGCATGTATTTCCTCAGATATTAATACAGATATTCCTGATACAGACTGCATCTCTGAGCTGCTTCTTTGTGGTGTCATCTGAAAACATAACATTAGGAGCCATATGTATGCTGATATCACTCAGTTCCACTCACCACAATCTCTCTCAACCTCACTGCTGCTTCTAAACAGTCATTATTTGTCCAACATGCTGCATTGGATGTGCAGAAATGTCCTTCTTTATTTGGAAGATCAAGGTCATTGTGTCTTTGGTTCTATTCTCCAGTCACCCTCTCCCTAGCAACTATCTGGGGCCGAATCAAACTTGAGTTGGTTTAAACCAGGAGATGAGCTTATGCCCGTATATCTATAATATTGTTAAAACTGCCTATTTCCACATATATATTATTGTACATTTTCACACCTACTTCAGCTCCTCTGCTGCTGAAATCATGCCTTGGTTAGAATTGGCCTTGACTACTCTAACTAGCTCCTAGGTAGCCTCCCATCTTTTATCCTCAGTAATGTATGCTCATCAAAACTCTGCCATCAAGTCTAGATTTCCACCGTGTGTTGTCAGTCATCACTCCTGCATTCTCTTTACTGCGCCTTGTTAAACAGCACTTTGTTATACAATTCTGTGTCTTACAATCTTATACTCTACAACCACCTCATGAAGGAGCAGTGCTCCAAACGTTAGTGCTTCCAAATAAACCTGTTGGACCATAACCCAGTGTTGTGTGATTTTTAATCTTGTTATACAATCCTACCTTATTTTGAATCTCTGCAAAGCCTTGTTTTGATTTGCTCTCTAATCTCCTTCATCCCCACAATCTTATATATTTGAACTCTTCTCACACATTCTCTCGAGTGCATGTCGGCTTTTAGTCCTTCCAACATTGGTGGTCATGCTTTCAGTTGTTAGGTCTTAAGTTATGGAAATCATCATCAACACTGCTATCAAGCAGCACTTTCTCAGCAGTTTGGGTTTTACGAGGGTCTCTTAACATCCAACCTTGTTACAGTCTTGCTACAAACATGGAGAAAAGAGCTGAACTCCAGAAGTAAGCTGACAGTGACTGCCCTTGATATCAAGTGGACTGAGTCCAACATCAAGAGGCTCTCGCAAAACTGGAGTCAGTGGAAGTCAGGAAGAAAACTCTCCAATCGTTAGATTCATGCCAAGCACAAAAGAAGATGGTTGTGATTATAGGATAACATTCATTAAGTTCTAGGACATCTCCTCAGGATGGTGTCTTAGCCTCATCCACCTTCAGTTGTTTCATCAATGACCTTGCCTCCATCATCAGGTCAGAAGTGGGATGTTCATCAATAATTGCACAATGCTTAGCACCATTTGTGACTTCTCAAATACTGAAGCATTCTATGCCTATACACATCGCGATCTGGACAATATTCATGCTTGGGCTGATAAATGGCAAGTAACCATTCACACCACTCAAATGCCAGGCAATGACCATCTCCAACAAGATAGAATGTATCTTGAATCTCCTGTTGATATTCATAGGCATTACCATGACTGAAATCACACTGTCAACACCCTAGGGGTTATCATTGGTCAGAAACTGAACTGGACTTGCCATACAAATACTGTGGTTACAAAACAGATCAGAGACTAAGACTCCTGTAGCAAGTAACATATCCCCTGACTCTCCAAAGCCTGTCAGCCATCTACAAGACAGAAGTCTGGAGTATGAAAGAAAACTCTTCACTTGCCTGGATGAGTGCAGCTCCAACAACGTTCAAGAAGCTTGACACCATCCAGGGCAAAGCAGTCTACTTGACTGGTACCGCATCAAACACCTTGAACAGTCAATCCCTCCACTGGTGCTCAGTAACAGCAGTGTGCACTAACTATAAAAAGCAGTTTGGCAATTTCAAAGGGCTCTTCCAACATTACCTTCTAAAACCCACACCTATCACTTAGAAGGACGAAGGGAGTCAGTGAATAGGAAAACCATGATCTGCAAGCTCTGATCCTGAGTTGGATTATCTCACCAATCCTATCCTGTTGCTGCATTGAAGCTCTGGAACTCCCTCGCTAATTGCACTGTGAGTGTGTTTACCTCTCACCCCATGTACTGCAAGAGAGCAGCTCCCCACCACTTTGTCACACACCATTAGGGATGTGCAATAAATGCCGGTCCATCTAGCAGTTCTTACATCCCACAAATTCCTTCCATAAATATCTTAACCTTTCTAATTATCTCCCTCCTCTTTTGAGGCATTTCTCCCCCAATAACTAATATTCTCTTACATGACACAGTTTCATGTTATCTTTGATAACATGTCTGTGAAGCAGCTTGGGTAATTTCGCATATCGCAGCTTGTGTTGTTTAAACAGGGAGGTAACAGATCCTGAAGCTAATCGTGTTATCATTTGACCAGAAACAACCTATCCACTGCTGCTCTGATGCAAATATTGCACTCCCTATTGAGCTATTCTAGGAGACAAGTCCAATTTTAGGAAGACACAAAACACTGAAGACACAAAACACTAAAACTTCCAAGGCAAGGTCAAATGTCACATTTCACTGTTAATTAAACTTTCTTTTTTAAATGCCTATCATTTTCGATTCTGGCGCATAATCATTTAATTAAGTTTCATTTCTTAAACTATGCACTTAAGAAATCTAATAATGCAGTCAAGAACATTCAATGGTATGCGAAACACATCTGGCTCTACTCACTCACAGAGGTGTGTCTGATATTTATTACGCAAAACTGTGTGGGTGTACGTAAGGCACAATATTTCCATAGCACATACCTGTCTCCACTCACTGAGTGGGAGCTAATTGAGGCTTTATGCAAGACCTTGAGGCCTGTCAAATTCCTCGCAATCATTTGAGAAGATTTACTTTGCAAGAGAAACAAAGCACTCTGACACATCCTGCTTTCGATCATATGCTTCCAGGTGCTATCAATAGGTGGACTGTGACTACTAATGCTACAATAACAGTGGTTTCTCTATACTCTCCTGAATGTTGGCATGAGCTGAGATACGGTTTAGCAGGTCCTGGGAAACGCTCTGACAGACAGCTGCTTCCAATGAGGAAGTCTGCTGGCTGAACCATTGCAAAGGAAGTGACAGGCAGTGTCTGATCCTGCAATCTTCCAGCATGTTACAACAGACGTGCTTTCC
Source organism: Chiloscyllium plagiosum (assembly GCF_004010195.1). Taxonomy (NCBI): domain Eukaryota; kingdom Metazoa; phylum Chordata; class Chondrichthyes; order Orectolobiformes; family Hemiscylliidae; genus Chiloscyllium; species Chiloscyllium plagiosum. Next base: position 15,997,925 of record NC_057716.1, on the reverse strand, counting down.
AGCAGGGAAATATTCATGGTCAGACGTCAAAATTTCGGCTGAGTTCTCACCTCCCTTGCCCTCCAGCTGTGAAAGAAGAGAGCAATGGTTCGGGTATAGATCAAATATGGAACATTTCCCTCTCTGCATATCCCAACACCGCACTCACCAATGCCACTGACTTTATCTGGAATGCCCCAGCTAAACAGTCAGGAAGGAGAAAGTGAGGATTGAAGATGCTGGAGATCAGAGTTGAGAGTATAGTGCTGGAAAAGCACAGCAGGTCAGGCAGCATCCGAGGAGCAGAAGAATTGACATTTTGGGCATTCCTGATGAAGTGTTTATACCTGAAACATCGAGTCTACTGCTAAACAGTCAGGAAATCCAGGTGCTCAGGAAGATAGAAAAGTTCACAAGCATCTCACATTTCAAAATAACAATCAGGAAATTAAATGTGTACAGCAAAACAAATCTGAAAAAAGCAAAGTGGTGCATCCACAGGAACAAGAGTGAGATTCAATCTCGGATCCTCACTTCATTGTAAGGATATTGTCAATGGGTCTGTGCAGTGGCTTCATAATCCTGATGGTGCAGGGAAGAGAAGAAACAACTAACCAGGCCTTCTTTCAGCATTTAGTTCATGATGTTTGGGCATTGCTGACTAGGTCACCACTTATTACTCATTCTTAATTCAGTAGTCACACACCAGCTTATGGTCCAACATTTTGAAATGTTTATTTGAAATCATAAGCGTTTGGAGCGCTGTCTCTTCATCAGGTGAAGTCACATCTGTGTGATTTCTGTCTTTGCCCACCCCAGTCCAATACCAGCACTTACACATCGTTCCCAATCGCCCTGGAGAAGGTGGTAGAGAGCTGCCACTTTGACCTGCTACAGACAAAGGGGCCTCCTGGTAGGTACACACTTACCATGATGTCAGGGAAGAAGTTGCAGCATTTTGACCCAAACCTCCACTGGAAACTGCAATGGTGCAAACTCTGGGATGTGGATTTACCCCAGATGCTGCAATTATTAAAACGGCCCTGTGTTAGCAGTCAGTCTTTTTTCAATGACAATGCGCTGAACCAGGCACAAAGGGGTTAACAGGGTACTCCAATGACTTATACTTCATCTCATTGCATGTTCTCACAGACGTGCTGTCTTTCACATTGGACAATAAACCAAGACCTCTCCACTGAGTGGATCAAAAAGGTGGGTGGAAATATTTGAAGAACAACATGTGGGCGTGTGGGCGGCACGGTGGCACAGTGGTTAGCACTGCTGCCTCACAGCACCTGTAGACCCGGGTTCAATTCCCGACTCAGGCGACTGACTGTGTGGAGTTTGCACATTCTCCCCGTGTCTGCGTGGGTTTCCTCCGGGTGCTCCGGTTTCCTCCCACAGTCCAAAGATGTGCGGGTCAGGTGAATTGGCCACGCTAAATTGCCCGTAGTGTTAGGTTAAAGGCGTAAAGGTAGGGGTATGGGTGGGTTGCGCTTCGGCGGGTCGGTGTGGACTTGTTGGGCCGAAGGGCCTGTTTCCACACTGTAAGTAATCTAATCTAATCTAACATATGGAACTCTTACATTGTACTGTGAACAGTTATAGCCCTTTTATTTAAGGAAGGATTTCATTAACTTGTAGGCATTTCAGAGAAGGTTCACTAGGATGATTGCCCGATATGGTGGGATTGTGTTATGACCAAAGGGCAATCAGGTTGGGACTGTACTCACTGGAGTTTAGAAGAGCAACAGGTGATTTCATAGTCTCAGAATAAAGAGGTGCCAATTTAAGAATGAGATGAGGAGGAATTTCCTCTCTTAAATGGTTGGAATGCCTTGGCCTGAGAGCTGTGGGTGCAGAGTCCTTGTGTATATTTAAGGCTGAGATAGATATCAATTAGCGGCAGAATTGGAGGCTACAAGTAAAGGGCAAGAAATTGGACGTGAGAAATGGTTGGATCAGCCATGATGCTAATTGAATGGTGGAGTAGGCTCAAGGGGCTGAATGGCCTACTTTTGTTCCTATTTCTTATGGTCTTCTTCTGCTGCAGAATCGATAGTGTTAGCAACTGACCCAGAGCTGACAGCACCACCATGGAACAGGCCAGGAAACGTTAAGAACAGCCAAGACATAACAGCTGGGCAGACTGTGGAATTCTCTGCAGCATCGCTGGATATGCTCATGGCTATGCAAGTGACATTATTTATCAAAAGAACATAGGGAAAAAGCAACTTAATATTAAAAAAATTGATCTAATCAACCATAAGATGCAAAGTGCAGAATGCATACATCACATATTTACTTGAGGTATTGAAGGAGAAAGTCTTTTGATTTTGTAGGCATGTTTACGTGCTATCAGCAAGGCTGCTGTAGAGATATATCAATCAAACAATCAATCAGACTTGTTGCTAGGATTTCAGTGAAGGATACTTACTACCAATCTCCCTTTCAAAACTGACAATGCTGTCTCAATTTATGCATTAATGACTGGAGTCCAACTTAAAAATTAATCTTTTTCACCTACTGATTTTACTTAATCAATCAGATTTCTCTGATAGGAAGGATTGAAAATGGTGAGAACCATGCTGAGCAGTTCTCGGGTATTATGTGTGAGTTCCTGAGTAGCCTGGAGACACAGGAGATGCATTTAACAGGTTTATTAAGTAACAGGAGGACAAAACATGAATAAACTCTGGCAGTCGTTCCCTTGATTTCCAAAGAGTTTTGCTTTTTACTTTAGCACTGGGAAACCTATTATCCAGCCAGTGTCAGCAAGGATACACTGGGATGAAGAGCATTCTTGCGGTGCAGTGATAACATCCCAGCCTCTGAACCAGGAGGCCTGGATTCAAGTCTCACTTGCTCTAGAGTTGTGTCAAAACATACCTGCGTGGGCTGGTTAGAAAATATCAAAAATGGAATAAATATTAGGTCTGACCTAGAAAGTGAGAGCAAATTCCTTTGGAAGTAACTGCCAGTTGAAGATATCGATCTACATCAAGTGCACCTAAAAGTTTGCATCATCCACACTAAAATATGATTAGTAAAAATCTAGGAAATACCAACTGATCAAATAGTCTGTTTCAAACATTATAAAATTAGAATATTTATAATCTCTTTATATACCAATCATAGTTTAAGTTTAAAAAATACCCATTGAGTTTTCTACATCTTTATTATTTTTGCACAAGTCAGCAGGTAATTAAATGTGTGCATTTTTAATATCTAGATAAATCTGGCATGTTTGTGTGTGTGTTCAGACTTTGTGTATCAACCTAGTAGAGTGGTATTTACTAACTTCTGTTTGAATAAGTCGATAGTAAGCATGTTGTGGATTTGAAGCATTGGATAATGCAATTGAGTTGTTGTTAAGCCTGCATAAATACCCTCGGGACAGCTTTTGGCTCACAGAACTCTCACATTTATGCAGTCAGGTGGGTTCCAGTACATGGAAAAACCATCATCGAGATGACCCTGTGCAAGAAGAGGCAGATAGCAGGGAACTGCAGGCTGGTTAGCCTAATGTCCTTCATTGGCAAAATGCTCGAGAAGGAACAGCAGGATGTTTAAAAAAAGTTTAACGCTATCAGAGTCAACAAAGATTTCTGAAAGGGAAATCATGATTGACAAATAAGCTAGAGTTGTTTGAGGATATAGCAAACAGAGTTGTTAAATGGGAGCTGGTAGCGTATTTGGATTACTAGAGAGCTTTCGATAAGATGCCACACAAAAGGTTATTGCACAAGATTAGAACTCAATATTGGGGATAATGTATTAGCATGGATTGAGGATTAGTTAACACAGAGAAAACAGACAGCTGTGATTAATGGGTCTTATTCAGGTCAGAAAGATGTAACTAGTGGAGTGCTGCAAGAATCAGTACCAGGGCCTCAACAATTTACTTCTCTATATTAATGACTTAGAGGAGGGGGCAGAGCATAATGTATCCAACTTTGCTGATGATACGATAATAGGTGGGAGGGCATGTTGTGATAAGGATAGAAGGAATCAACAAGTGTAGATTGAGCAAGTGGGTAAAAACTTGGCAGATGAAGCTCAATGCAGGAAAATATGAAGTTATTCACTTTGGGAGGGAAAATCAAAAAGCACAGAGTCATAGAAATGTACAGCATGGAAACAGACTCTTCGGTCCAACCTGTCTATGCTGACCAGATATCCCAACCCAATCTAGTCCCTCCTGCCAGCACCCGGCCCATATTCCCCCCAAATCCTCCCTATTCATATACCTAACCAAATGCTTTTTAAATGTTGCAACTGTACCAGCCTCCACCACTTCCCCTGGCAGCTCATTCCATACACGTACCATCCTCTGTGTGAAAAGGTTGCCCCTTAGGTCTCTTTTATATCTTTCCCCTTTCAGTTTAAATCTGTTTCTTCTAGTTCTGGACTCCCCAACCCCAGGGAAAAGACTTTGTCTATTTACCCTATCCATGTCCCTCATAATTTTGTAAACCTCTATAACGTCACCCCTCAGCCTCCAACGCTCCAGGGAAAACAGCCCCAGCCTGTTCAACCTCTCCCTATAGCTCAAATCCTCCAACCCTGGCAACATCCTTGTAAATCTTTTCTGAACTCTTTCGAGTTTCACAACATCTTCCCGCTAGGAAGGAGACCAGAATTGCATGCAATATTCCCCCAGTGGCTTAACCAATGTCCTGTACAGCTGCAATGACCTCCCAACTCTTGTACTCGATACTCTGACCATCTGCCACTTCTCAGCCCATTGGCCCATTTGGTCCAGATCCTGTTGTAATCTGAGGTAACCCTCTTCGCTGTCCACTACACCTCCAATTTTGGTGTCATCTGCAAACTTACTAATTGTACCTCTTATGCTCACATCCAAATCATTTATGTAAATGACAAAAAGTAGTGGACCCAGGGGATCCTTGTGGCACTCCACTGGTCACAGGCCTCCAGTCTGAAAAAAACCCTCCACTTGTCTTCTGCTTTTGAGCCTGTTCTGTATCCAAATTAAATGGAGAGAAACTCCAAACTAGCACAAAGGGATCTGGGTATTCTTATACAGGGAACACAAAAAGTTAGCTTGCAGGAGTAGCAAGTAATTAAGGTGCATGGGAGTTTGTCCTTCATTGTTTGGTGTTGGAGAGAAATTTGGAAGTCTTGTTACGTAGTGCAGCGTGTTGATGAGTCTGGGTACAGCCTTTATGCCTGTATTTGAGACAGGGTATACTGACATTAAAGGTTGTTCAAAGTTGATTCACCATGTCAATTCCTGGAATGAAGGGTTGATTTCTCAAGAACAGCTAAACAGGTTAGAAATCTTAATACATTACAGTTAACAAGGATGAGGGGTGACCTTATTGAAAGATACAAGAATCCGAGGAGGTTTGACAGAATAGAGTCATACAGCACAGAAACAGGCCCTTCCGTCCAACTCGTCCACACATTCCAATCTGACCTCGACGCATTTGCCAGTATTTGGCCCATATCCCTCGAAACCCTTCCTTTTCATAGACCCATCCAGATGCCTTTTAAATGGAGCCATTTTGCCTCCCTCCACCACTTTATCTGGCAGCACATTCCATACATGTACCAGCCTGTCTGTGAAAAGTTTACCCCTCAGGTGCTTTCTAAATCCTTCCCCTCTCACCTTAAACCTACGCCCTCTAGTCTTGGACTCCCCAAACCTAGGAAAGACTTTGGCTATTCATCCTTTTCATGTCCCTATGAACTTATAAGAAAGCCTCCCCTCAGCCTCAGATGGTCCAGGAAAAAAAGCCCCATCCTGTTCAGTCTCTCTCTATTGCTCAAACCCTCCAGTGCTGGCAAAATCCTTGCAAATCTTTTCTTCAGCCTCTCAAGTTGAACAACAATCTTCTTATAAAAGGGAGACCAGAATTGCATGCAGTACTCTAAAAGTGGCCTCACCAATGTCCTGTACAGCCGCAACATGATCTCTCAAATTCTATCTCAATTTTGTGTCCAACGAAGACGTTGAGATGACGTCTCAACTAATGGCGTTCTGGTGTATAAACCACAAAAAAAACCCATTATATACATTCAGCAGCATAACAAGGAAGGCAAATGGAATATTGTCCTTTATTTCAAAGGGAATAGAGCATAAAAATGGGAAATCCTTATTAAAACTGTAGAAGGCATTAGTTAGACCAGGCCTAAAATACTGTGAACAGTTTTGATCACCTTATCTAAGGAAAGATATATTGGCTTTGGAGGCAGTCTCGAGAAGATTCACTCGGCTGGTACCACCTTTGGAAGAACTTCCTAATGAGGAGAGGTTGAGTGGGACCTGTACTCATTATTGATTAGCAGGATGAGAGGACACTTTGTTGAAACGTCGAAGATTCTCAAAGAGCTTGACAGGGTAGATGTGGGAACGTTGTTTGCTTTTGTGGGAGAGGCTAGCACCAGGGGGCATAATCTCAGAATAAGTGGTCACCTATTTAAAACAGCAGAGGAATTTCTTCTCTCTGAAGTTCATGAGTCTGCAGAGGGCTGTAGAGGCTGTGTTGTTAGGCAAATTCAAGGCTGAGAGAGGCAGCCTGTTAAATCAGAAATCGGGTTGAAAGTGGTCACATCAGTCATGATCTCATTAAATGGCCAAATGGCCTGCTTTTGCTCCTACATTTTATGGTCTTAACTTGTAAGGACCCAGGCACAGTAACAATCTTCCTTCAGAGTTGGAGGAAACGAGAGCTAAAATTCCTAGTGCATTTGAACACAATGTCAGTAGCATTCCAAAAGAATGCAACTGCAAACTACTGAACAAGGGAAAGAGCCCATCAAATAACCTGTGTGCTAACAAAGTTCACAAAAATACAATGAGAAATGTAGAATTACAATTTTTTTTATTGCAAAATGAAGATGTTTAAAACCGAAGTGTCAATGAAGCTAGAAATTACTTTTCATAAATAGGTAGAGAAATGGAAAGCAGTGGCTTTAAAAACAAAATCACAGAAATAAGGCTATTCATATCTCCAAACGGCAGCCTACAATATCTGTCAGTGTGACAAGAGTGTGCTGTGTGTGTCAGGAAGCAAGTGAGTGGTAAATAATGCAGCAACTCTCAGTCAAGAGAGTATGTGGTAGAAAGTGCACTGAGGTGAAGGTCCAGGCTAGCTTACTGATTTATTTATTGCTGATCTAAGAACATGGATGGAAAAAGGAAGTGAAGCATCGCTTCGATTAAGACGGAATTAACAGGTATTACAACATGGGTGGTTAAAAATGGAAAGAAATTGAGAGTCCAATGTAGATTAATCATAACTCCAAATTGCGTGCCATCTCAAACTGAAGCACATATCTTTCAACTTCTTTTTATTTGCTCATGGGATCTGAGCATCACTGGAAAGGACAGCATTTACTGTCCATTGCTTGATCAGGTTATGGTGAGCCACCTTGACGCCAGCAGCTTGACCACAGAAATATTACGGAAGGGTCTCCACAATTTTGACCCACCAACAATGGAGAACTAGTGTGTTCTCAACACAACTCCAGCATACAAAATCAATCCTCCTTTCCAACTGTAGTGTCGTGGTAAAATCACAACTATGCTTGTACAATAATTTTCAAACTACATATTTTAAATTGGGGGAAGTTATAGATGCATGGTGACATTGAACTGCGAAGAGACATGCGCACGCCCAAAAAAAAAGGTTGATCAGTTCCGGGTAAAGAGTTTTGTTTGGAATGCAAACCCAGAAACTATCTTAGTGTGATTGGATGAAAGTCCATTTTGGCCAGAATGGTGAATACATGAATACAATCCTGTGCCCTGTTGAAAAATAGTACGTTATTCGATATAAAAGACTGTGACAGTATGTATGAAGCAATATAGATCAGTGGAAGAATGTATGTTGAGGTTATGACATTCAAGTTTGAATTGGTGTAGTCAAAAGTGGTCCCTTTTTTAAAAAAAAAGTCTGAATCCTACACAAAGTACACCAGACGCTAGGATTCTCTTCACAGATGATATATAACCCTTGAAGTAATTCAATCATTTTCTCTTATCTACAGCATTAAACACACAAAACAGGCCCAATCACAAAATATGACCAGAACTGCAAGCAGGTTACAAAAATGGTAAATTTACATTAATTTACAAAGTGTTGAGTAAATGAATTTCAGGGTTAAAAATGTCAACATTGAACAACACCTCACACTTCCAGAGGCCAATCTGGAAGGGTCACTTCAATTGTGCAAGATTGGGTTGAAGTATGGGCAAAACAAATAAATTCAGCATGAACTATTAAAAGACAGACTTCACATACAACAGGATTTTAATCAGATTGCCTCAATTAATAGTGCTGTTATTTTCAGAACTACCTATCATTTGAAGGAGGCCTTCACTTTCCATGGCAATAAACTCACTTGATGTAGGTCCCTCCCAACTCCAACATCGCAAAATATTCAGGAAAGGTGGTTGACAGAAATGCCCACCTTCAGAACTCATCTAACTAAGCTAGTAGCAGGATATGTCTTCTGATCAGACACCTACACATATAATACTGTCATAAGAACAACTTTGCCCGTGACTTAGGTCAATTTGATGACACAGTTTAGTGGAATCAAACCACGCGATCCAATTTCAGCACCTTCACCAATTATTCAAAGAGTCTCCAAATCCTCAGTGAGCATCAAAAAAAAAACCAAGGCTCTGAACAGATAAAAATTTTAAAAGTGGCCTCTCTGAGCGATAAGAAGTATTTTGTCACATTGATAAGGTGAACCTGGAAAATTACTTGGTCAGTCAGACCAATGGACTGAGGGGAAACTACTTTGAATTCAAAACAGTTTTACATACATCTCAGGTGGCAGAACAGTTTTTGCAAATGTGTGTCGTGCTTTGACTTATTGTTCTACCCAGTATTGCTATGTACTCAAACAGCTCAGGGGATTTAAGCAATGGATGGGGCTCCGCATGGGTTATTTCAGAAACACCAGAGATGGATGGGACAAACTGGAATTCCTAATCCTGACTCTTCCTGCACTAAATTATTACTGTAACTCTAGAATAAGTCGTATATTATTTAAATATCAACAACTATTTATAAATGTACAAATTCCCTTTACAAATCAAACAGAATTTAACCAGTCAAGCATTTGGCATCAGCATTTTTTGATAATTAAGAAAACTGGTTTTCTTGCTGGGGTCCTCAAGATGGGTGGAGCAAACCTCCCATTCATCTGAACTCAGTTAGGAATTATATATTAGGCTAAATTAAATTATAGCTCAAAAGGAAAATGTCTGAGCATTCATCACCAGTTTCATATTAATTTCTGGAATCATGTAGATCAGTTCTCACCAAAATAAATGTCACATAATCAGTATAATATTTATAACTAATTTAGGAGTCTGACCTCAGAATATTAATTGCTTTTCCAATGAAGATAACAAAATTCATTATATAGTTTCTAGGCATCAGTTGGGTAAATCCACACCCAATAGCAAGTAAATCTGGACAAACTTATTACAATTTAATTTAGGGAGTTGTCTTTCCTCCAGAGCTCCCTGGAGGCAGTACCATGCTATCAGCCATCAAAGGAAACCGTGGGCTAACCACAGACAAGAAAAAAAAGGTTTTCCATGTCTAAATTTGGGAGGTAGTTGGGCAGACTTCCAGATTCAGTTTGCATTATCAAAAATCAACAGGGAAAAGGACTTTGGACTCTGCATTCTGAGGTGCTCGCTGTACGGTCCACAACATTACATGTGGGGAGAATAATATGGAATCCACGAGCAGCCCACGTGACCTACATGACTACCAAGTTAGTGATGCAGAGGGAAACCACCAAAAGAAATTCTGATCACAGCAAACTTTCACATTCCTGTCAACGTTTTTCCAGGTATGGAAAGAGACGGGGGAGGGAGCAAAATTAAGACATGTACTCTTTCTCAGAGCAGAACAACGAAAAGAAAACTGCAATTGAAAAATAAAACAGTTCCAGGCCATTACGTGTGCTTGATAATTAACGTTTGGAAAATGAGTGATTACTCTGCCCAATAAACCCATTATTCTCAGTGAAAGTTGTGTGCTCTGAAAGCATTAACATTTTTGGCCAAAGAGTGTTAGAATTTGTTTTCTAAATTCTGCTGTTTCAACTTCCCCATAGAGGAGAACTAAGTGTTGACTGTGTATTATTGGCAGCCTCACAGAGGCTAATTAGTCCAGACTATAACTGGGTAGCTTTGACCAGAACGTTTGGCTTCAAGACCCACCTGCTTTAGCGGTATGTCATAACATGTCTGAACGTTTTGATTAAAAATATATAAAAATATAAAACTGGGTTTGCTGGATATGATTAAGTTACATTAATTAGCAAAATCTCAGTTAGTGAAGAGGAAAACATAAAAACGCACTCATTCGAAAATCTTCACAATTAAGCCCAACAAGGAGCAGCAGGCAGTAACAATTCCATCAACCATTAGCCTTCATCTTTTGCCTAATCCATCCCATGCCTCATTTAAAAGCCATTAAGAAATTGTGATGTTTAAATCAGAAACTCCAAATAAAATGCACCTTCAGTGTTAGCAAGAGGGTTAACAAAAGGCAAAGCATGTGATGAATTGGGATAATGCATTACATTGAGGGGAGAGAGAGAGAGAGAGAGAGAAGGGGAGACTGGAGATGCAATATGACCTCTGTTTTTAAATGCAGTATAGAGTGCTGAATTATCACAACCCTTGCAGCTTTGAAACGCACTGAATTCTTTTCCTCCATCCTATCCCTGACCAGCAGCATTTTCAATTGTTTAACAAACATTCAAAGCTATGCTACTTAAAAACTGGAGGAAAACACTGCTGTAGCTAAATGGCATCTGTTGAATAACCTGAATGGGACTTGTTAGTGGCTTGTCAGCGATTCAGCACACAGTAGCTGTGACTAGCTCCCCAATGCACAGTGCAAGCGTGTCTCGACATGTCCAATTTCCCTCTGCAGGTTTTTAACTGACAGCCTTACAAGGCAGAATAACTCGGCAAAAAGTTGGGATCAGCAGGCAGTTGACCACAGCACAGGGTTTCGAAAGCAAAGGCAGGGAGATGAAGACATGAGCTTTCAGGGTTAAAGCAGACGAGGGAAAAGCTTAAACGTACCTGAGGTAGTTAGGACTATACACACAATGCTCAAAAACTACATTCAGTCAATTCTTTAAAATATGGGCTAAGGAACAATTCTTTGACACTTAAAAATAGTACCAAAAAGTAGTGCTATTTAAAAGGGGGGAGAAGAAACATGCAGTGAAAGCATAGCATCTCTGTACAGTGAAGCAGAATCGCAAATGAATCAGAAACAATAACAGAATTTAGTTAGGAATTAGTTTATGAATAACCATTGGTGAATTAATTCACACCCACCCTCCCTAAAATGAATTTGATTGATTTTGTGTGCAAAACAAGCTTTTAAAATTCACTCCCAAGTCACAAGATGAGGTGGCACTTTAAAATGACTTGGGAACAAGGCTGAATTTTGCCCTTGATGGCGATAGTTTGAAACAGTGATAAAACTGACAACCAAGGCTCTTTACAACACAGAAAACCTTGCAGTACTCCATGTTAAAAGGATCTGTCCATTCTGCTGCCAATCTTGAGAAACTGGGTCCAAATGGCTTGAGCCACTCAAGGCAAAGCTGTTTAAGTCATTTTTCTCTCCGGCTGGACTTAGTCCACATCTTCCCAAGACAAGTTCGAGAATATCCAGATTAAATAGCAATGTCATCCTGGTCAGGGGGGCTGAAGGCTGCAGCCCTGAGGATGTCCAGAGCATGAACCAAAATGAGGGTCCCTGTCAAGTGTTTCCAGCGCTTGGTGATGGGATGCTTCATTTTATCAAGCCCCAGGTGTAGTTCCTGAATCACATCCCTGTAGCTGTCTCCAATCTGTGCACTCCAGGTCAGCAAGAAGTCATAGGCTGGTTTCCACATAGCCTGGAAGAATACAAATCAATTAGACCTGCTATTTTGTACAACCACCTGTATTTATGAAACACCATTTACATTGCAAATTGTATTGATCCTTCCAGTGGCAGAAGGTATTTACTTTTTGCTAACCTTGTCACACCCTTCTATTCGAATAATAGCTTAGAAGCTGCATAGTATAATACACACCTAGCCACTTTTGAAAATTGTCAATCATTTAAAGGTTATGGGCATTGCTGGCTTGGCAGGAACTAGGAACTATGGCAGACAAAGGAGGTATTAATGTGATGTTTTACTTCAAATCGGATCCCATCTTACAGCCAATAACGTTTCTGCACATAACAAGGTTGGGGGCTTTCCCCAATACTGACATTTTGCTCACCCAATCAAAATTGAGTCACTTAAACAGACTTGGAATAAGGGGCTGAAATTGTTAACAGCAGAATTAATTCTATATATCCAGATTACAATAAAATTCACAATGACCCATGTCTCAGAATCAGAAACAGGGAAAAAAAAACAACTAGAATCTTTCAATCATGTGGAACCAAAAACCAAATCAGTTTTCCAAGGCAATTAACTTGTCAATGGCTCCATACTTGGGAAATTCTGGTGATTATCACAAACCTTCATTGGCTACTCAGCTGCATTATACCCAAGACAACAACAGGAAACTAGGCTTTGGATGTGAGTTATGTAAACAAGGATAGAGAGGAGGAGAGGAAAATAAAATCAGACTCCTGCTCATAAGTATTATCACTATGACTACACTGCATGTGCAATCCTCGACAAAAGACAGGATCATCTTAGCTGTAATATCCATAACAACAACTTACACTTACATGGTATCCTAATGTATGAATGACCCCAGATGCTTCACAGGAGCAATATAAAATGAAGAAAGACACAATCCATATCAGCAGTTCTTAGATCAGATAACCAAAAAAACTTAGTCAAAGTTTTTCAAAAGTATCTTAAAATGAGAGAGGGGAAAGGGAGGGGGAGATAGAAGATATAAGGTGAGCAACTTCCAGAATTTCAGGCTTCAACTATGGCGACCGATGATGATGTGATTATAAGTGTAGATGCATAAGAGGCCAGAATTAGTAGTGTAAAAATATCTCAAGAGGATAATGAGGTGGAGGAGACTATAGAGATAGGAAAAGGTAAGGCAGTGAAGGAATTAGTAAATTTAAGAAGTTTAGAACCAAGATATTGCTTGACCAGGAACCAAGGTAAATCAATGAGGTGAGTAGGTGATGAGAAACTAGGTCATGCTGCAAATTAAAACACAGGCAGCACAGTTTTAGACGATCTCAGGTTTATGGAGGGCAGATAGCAGAAGGCTAGCCAGGAGTGCATTGGAATAACAGGTAATTAGATTAGATTAGATTAGATTAGATTACATTACATTACATTACAGTGTGGAAACAGGCCCTTCGGCCCAACAAGTCCACACCGACCCGCCGAAGCGTAACCCACCCATACCCCTACATTTACCCCTTACCTAACACTACGGGCAGCTTAGCATGGCCAATTCACCTAACCCGCACATCTTTGGACTGTGGGAGGAAACCGGAGCACCCGGAGGAAACCCACGCAGACACGGGGAGAACGTGCAAACTCCACACAGTCAGTCGCCTGAGGCGCCTGAAAGGTACAAATTAAGGTTTCAGTAGCATTTGGGCTGATATAAGGTTGATGCAATCAGGGGAAACAGACACCAACAGAGATGAAATAGGCAAGGTAGGAAGTTCATTACAGGATCAATACAGTTGGCAAATCTGTTGATGCCTACTGCATAAACTGATACATGATGAAAACTAGATGTTGGTATGTGAGAGAGAGACTCCAACTGCAAGGCCTTCACACTGACCTTGACACAATAGCATTGCTTTAATCAGAAAGGAACAAATAATTCCTTTACATTAGCTAGAATTGCTCTGGAATATCACAGATACAGATTTGAAAACATTTGATTCAAGAGAGAGGCTAGATATCACAAATTCCCTGTGGCTGGTGGGGAGTACGGATCTCAGTCGATGGATTCCAGGACATACCCAAGAACTAATAAGAGAAGTCAACTAGGTCTGAGATTCAAACCTCCAAACCATTGCAGAAGAACAAATCACAACAGCCATCATTTTTAAAAGAGTTTGTTCTACGATTCCATAACCAAAGGGGAGGGTAGAAGGCAGGGTGGGCTGAGATGTGGAACTGAAGAATGGAAATTGAAAGTGCTTGCTGTTAAAAAGATTTTTTGAACAATCTTGAACTCCAATCCATCCCTATTAACTCTTGAGAAGATGTTTTATTTAAATATTAGTATTAATATTTTATTTTATTAATTTGGAAGTATAGAACTTGAGCACTGCTGAAGAAAATACACGTTTTCTCAAAGCTTTGTTTGCACTCATCAAGACAATTTTCAGAAAATATCAACGAAAAGGAAAACAACCTTATTCCATGTGTGAGAAGAAAGCACTGTTTGTATGGCAAGCGGACCATGGGGAAGGTATTGCCGTGGAGGATGCATCAGTGACATGAAGGCTAACATAAGATTGTCACGTTTGGTTTCAGCCCATATCTGATTATTCTGGAATGTCAAGCAACAGGGGAAGCTAGCTGTCTCGCAGCGCAGTAATGAGCGGTGTTCACCACTTGCATGGTGCCACTGACAAACCAAAAAGGCATTCTGTCTATCACACAAATGTGCCATGCTGCTATTGTGCACATCATATGTCCCAAAGCCTAGCAGATCATGTTGGACAAAACATCATTTTGGTTGTTCACAACTGCGAAAGCACTAACTGGAGCTCAACCAACCCGTGCTTGCAGAACTGAAAAAGTATTTAACATCAGATGTGAATCGCTGATTGGACATCATTGGTGAAATAATCCATGATGTGTGACAAATTACACTGATGACCAATTGAGGATTGTCATTTGGGTTTACAGTGTGATGCACCTGCATGCAGTGGAAGCTACGTAAATGGATACGTCATCCTGCAGGCAGAAGGAATATGCACATGTATCAAATCAATAAAACAGATGACAAGGGCAATACCTTGAAAAACCAGAGTCAACCTGCGTGATTTCAATTTAAACAAAACTTGGCAGTTACCCGTCAGCTGTCATCTAACTGGTGGATTCTGCACCGGCAATGTCGATCCCAATCGGAGTTCATTGCCAATCAATCAATACTTTCTTCTCATACACTATTAAAAAGATTGCTTTCCCTTTAAATTGATACACTTTTCAAATTGTCCTGATGAGTGCAAGGCGAAAAGAGAGAAGTCGTTTTCATTTGTGGAAAAACAGAACGAGAAGGCACAGATTTAAAATAATTAGCAAAAGGAGCAGCAGAGTTGTTAGGAAGCATCTTTTTTAAGCAGCGAGTGATTAGGATCTGGAATGTATAGCTTGAGAGAGTGTGGTGGGGACGGACTCAATTCCTGATTTCAAAACAGAATTGGCTCTGTCTAAAAAGGAAGAACGCGTGGAACTAAAGGGAAAAGATGGTGGATTGCCACTCGATATGTTAGACTCAAAGACAGAGTTGGCACAGACATGACTTGCTGAAGGGTCACCTCTGTGCTGTAAGCATTTCAGGGTTCTAGGAGTACTGATTATACCAGCAATATTGCCGAAATGCCTGAGTCTTTGCCTCTTGGAATAAGTCAATTCCATAATTTTAACAACCACACTTCCACTTTCTCTGTATCAAATCCTTGAACTGTTGATTTAAAACTGTTCGTTCAACATCAGTAATTCAAGCAGCCTGACAGTTAACTTTTTCCAAGCAGGCCTTGTTCCTCTCCTTGCTGTGCTATAGGTAACTATATCGCAAAGGTGAAATATTACTATTTACCCTGTTAAGTTTTCAGGGTTTCTTGGCAGAACTAGAAAACTCCAGATGAAACAAAATCTAGCGCTTTCAAGGCTGGGCTTAAGATGCAATGATGCAACCAACATAATTAAAAACAGATAAACTCAATGTTTTTGGAGTCTTACTTTGTACAAATTGGCTCCTGTGCTAGCTCCCTAATCAGCATATCATTGGTTTCAATTAGTTTTGGTACATT
Organism: Chiloscyllium plagiosum; assembly: GCF_004010195.1. Lineage (NCBI taxonomy): Eukaryota > Metazoa > Chordata > Chondrichthyes > Orectolobiformes > Hemiscylliidae > Chiloscyllium > Chiloscyllium plagiosum. The sequence continues at coordinate 15,981,942 of NC_057716.1, read as the reverse complement.
CTCTTTTAGAGGATAAGGAATTTCTGTCCTTTGCAAGCAGATGACCTCTTTGTTGGCGTGGTCAGGACAGACAGGGATGTTCACGGACAAGGTTGGGCTAATATTAGGGCTTTTGTTATTCACAAGTCAAGTTGTCCAGGGAATAACGGTACTGCAAAAATATGTTTTGTTTTAGCAATGCCTGAGGAGTGAGCTTAGATTGAAATGAGGGACCATTGTCAGATTAGCAAAAAACAATTATAGTGTGTCTCATTATAAGACAACAGCTTGATGGAGATCAGTAACATTTGTTATCACTGCTTAGCCGGACTAAATATATCAGATAGAACAGCAAACCAGGTGTGAAAAACAGAGCCATTCTCAAACTTCCCTACCATTTTTGGGAGAGAAACATTAACTCTGATTTTTGTCTATTCACACAGTTATCATTGCTTCTTCCCTAGACTCAAGGTGGGAAGAGCTTGTGACCATTCATTCCCACTTCAATGTTGGGCTAAATCCAGATGTCAGGAAGTGAGGCTTTTGATCGGCTGGGAGAGAGGAGAGTGAAAAAAAGCACGAGCAAGAGAAAAATAGAGAGAAAGTGAGGGAGGGAGAGAAAGTGAGGGAGGGAGAGAAAGTGAGAGAGGGAGAGAAAGTGAGGGAGGGAGAGAAAGAGAGGGATGGGGGTGGGCAGAGAAGGAGGGATGAGAGCAGGAGTCAACGAGCACAAACAACAAACAGGATGCAATCAATCTGAGTATCTTCCAGGAAACTCAATTCACTTGGAGACAGCGTCTCCTTTAAACTGGAAAGAGGGAACCAAGGCACGACATAATCCAGATTAAGGAGGAAGAGGCACAAGTTGAAACAGAAGTAATATGGATGGGCTTGTTGGACAACTGGAATTGAAGTATTTCAGGTGGGTATGCAAAGCCATGAAGCAGCACTCCTGCTTCTCCAAGTTCCACAGAATTGAAAAGCAAAACATGGCTGATACTGAGCGGGAACATACAGGGTACCCTGCACTGACACCTGGAGTCCCTTCAATGTCATCAAACTCTGACCTCCATTTTAATAAGTTACAATTGCAAACAATAGGCCCAGGAGTACACTGCCACAGCCTTGGTGACAGTGTGTCATTGTCTACACGTTGTGCCACTTTCTACTGGGTGGAACAGCTGAAAGGTCAGCTTTGTGCTTCGAGAATAGAAACAGCAAATTAGCCCATTTTTAAACCATCATTCTTCTCAACAGAAAAGACCCCGACTTGGGTGTGCAGGGCACAACTTCAAAACATGCAGAGGCACTGAACCTGTAAACATTGTGAATTATGAGGAGGATAGTGATAGATTTAAAGAGAACACACAAGAGTGGAATGGTCAGACACATGGCAAAGCAAATTTAACTTAAAGGAGTATGAAGTTAGATATTTTGGTGGAAGAAAGTAGGTGATAGATCTGAGCGAAGGGATGCAATTTTAGGAGACAAGGCAACAGAGAGTGCAAGCAGATGCAAGTCATTGAAGGGGACAGGACAGGTGGAAAAAGTGACTAAAACCATACAATACAGAATATGAAACAAAGAACTGTAAAGGCCAGAGATACGAAATGAAAAGAAAATGCTACATCTGTGGCAGCATCTGTGGAGAGAACAAAACTGAGTTAATGTTTCGAGACCGGTGACCAGTCTTCAGAACCCCTAGTGCAGATCTGAAGAAGGGTTACCAGACTCGAAACATTAACTCTGTTTCTTCTCCACACAGACGCTGCCAGACCTGCTCAGTTTCTCCAGTAATTTATGTTCTCGATACAGTACGGGATCCTGAGCTTACACACATAGCTCAAAAAAATGACATGATGATGAGTCTTGACAAAATAGTGCGCCTCAACCAGAAAACTGTGTGCAAGCCCAGGTCTATACATTAGTGGGAGTGCAGACAGATTTACAAGAATGGTTCAAGAGATGAGGATTTCAGTTATGTAGGCAGGCTGAGATTGTCTTCCATGAGGAAAGGTTTGAGATAGAGGTGTTCAAAAATGGTGGTGTAGGCAGAGTAAATAGGGGAAAACTGTTCTCATTGACAGAATGGTCAACAACTGGGGTCACCAATTTAAGGTGATTAACAGAAGTGCCAATGTCAAGATAAGGAAAACCGTTTCTTCATGCAGCAAGTAGTTAGGATCCGGAATGCCCTGTCTGAGAGCATGGTGGAGGCAGATTGTATAGTGGATTTTAAAAGAAAAGTTTAAATATTTGAACAGAATGTGCAGGCTCGGTGTAAAGGCACAGGGGTAAGACTAGCTGCATTGCCACTGCATGGAGCTTGCACAGACATAATGGACTGAATGACCTCATTCTGTGCTTTAGCTATTCCATCATCCAGACTTGGAAACAGGTGACACTGTCTTCAAAACTGCAGAATGTGTAACATCAGGGAGAGCTTGTTGAAGTGTGAAGAAAACAATGGTTTCAGGAAACCAGGTTAGCATATTAGAACTACATTACCAGGGGATTTAAATGAAACAAATTGTAAGAGGGTATTCAACTGGTAATTTAATAATTAGACAATATAAAGGCAAAAGGTTTGAGGGGTGAGGTTCCTTTGGGGACTTGAGCAAAAATGCAGAATGTTGTTTGAAGATAAAATGTCTACCAGAACCAAACATCTAATGCAGAAACGTTCTTAAAAAGAATAGATGTATCAATACAGTAGTACAAACGCAGCTTCAGATTCAGATACTGCATGCTGCACTGAGCTGGTGCTGGCTGAATAATCTCACCTCAGTCTCGACAACTCCATTCTTGTCTCTGTGCGGAGCTTCGTAAGCTTCCATCTGCTGCCGAGAAACTTTGGCCAGTTTCTCAGCTAATTCTCTCCATCTAGGGGCCACTTCAACGGCAGTGGTGAGGAGGACAAAATCCTGGATGAGCCTGGCAACCAGACCCTGACAATCGAGTTTCAACAAGGCCTGGGGGGGGGTGACAAAGAGGAAAATATTCAGAAGCTGTGAGATACAAACATAGGGTGGTCAGGAAAAGACCAACAGATCCACTGAGCCCATCCCATGCTTGATACATGGAGCACCGTGACGGCTATATGAACCATGGGTAGGTCATTCATACACTCAATAAGATTCTGGTTGTTCCATATTCCAGCCTACTCAGAGAAGCTTTCACCCTCTTGTTGATCAAGAAACTATGTCTTCCTTAAAAATAATTAAGGCTCGGTGACCACAGACTTTAAGTTTTTGGAAATCTCTTTCTCAAACATCTGGGAGCAAAGAATTATTTTCAACTCAGGTGAAACTCTATTTCTCCAAGAGTGATTTCCATTTTTAAATCTGCCCAGTTGAGGAAATGCCTTTTAAACATCCACCCTGTCAAGGATCCTCAGATCTTGCACGTTCCAATCAAGTGGCACCTCACAGCCTCCTAAACTCCAGCAGATACAAACCTATTCCATCTAACATCCCAGGTATTAATCTAGTTAGTGGACATCCTTAAACATTTCTTCCAGTCATCCTGTAGCTGTTTGGTCTTCAGGGAAAGGCAACAAAAAGAGTACAAAAATCCAGGATGAACAAAGGAATGTTACTCTTGAAAATTCCCGAAACTAGTCTGGGAGGTCACATAGTCCAATTGTTAACTACAAAGTTACTAACCTGCTTTATCTCTGCCCCAGTCAGGAACCCCAGTTGCCTGTCAAAGGGTTATAGAGTCAGTGCCCAGCACACCAGCTAGTCACACATTCCACACACACACAGACTGATCTCTGGGAAACGAACTACCTAATAATTCAATCAATTCCTACTCTCTCACACGGTCATCTCCTTTGGTCATCCTCACCTTGGTGAGGCAGATTATCCAATCCTTCATTATTCCATTGACCTTGATCAGCTCAGTTTTAAGTCCTAGTTTCTCTGTAACTACACCAAGAACCCTGAGGCCAAGTAGATCAAGTTCCTTAAGCAAGTGTTCATCGTTGTAATTCTCTACTGGCTCTTTCCAAGGGCTATATGTCACCAACTTAGTGGGTCGGATCAAAACTGGGCCCTGTACCCAAGCTGCAGTTTGCTGTATAACCCACAGAATGCCAAAATGGTGCCCTTTGTCTTGTGCACCAAGATCGTTTCCCTTTTAAACTTTCAGTAACATTCCCCACAAATAACATGGCATTCTGTGACCCAACTAATATGTGTGGCATTTAACTAAATCAATTACAATTTAACATTGTGGTGATATATGTACCAAGCACAACTAAACCTCTTGGCAGTCGACTGCATACCTACAAACACTTCATCCTTACGTTGGATTTTGGCATCAAGTTGCTGGCTGCCTAGAGTCACAAACAATCTGTTAACAAACTGTCCACATCACTGCCCCGGTCATTAAGTAAGACAATTGTAGGCTTCACACCAATCCCTGGGACGATCACCTCCATGATGATACTCATTCCCTTCTGGGCTGTGGGGCTGCAGCCAATACCCATTCCAATGTTACAAATTGCAACTGATATCACAAGACTATAATGTAAAATCTACATCAAACACTAAAGTATTTGTTGCTAATTTGTGTAAGGATAATACAAGGGACAGTTTTAACACTTTTGCTAAATCCTGCTGCTTTTGGAGGATAGAAACATCTCCCAAACTAGTTCTCTCAAGACGCACCAGGTACAGCAGTACTTGCACCTAATGGCAGTGGAGGACCAATGGTAACAATAAGGTTCTATTACAAGGCATTCAATCAACGGAGCATGTACATAGTCTACTGTGGCTATCAATGCAACTGAATTAGAGAGATTGTACAGCCTTAGGATATACTGAAACATCTTCAGTATCAGAAAGCATATCTTTTGTAATAGTCTGCTTTGCAGCTACCCAATAGCATTTGTAGAACTACTGGATCATACAGCTCAAATGGAGGCAATTCAGTCCATCAATTCTATGACCATATCTAGTTAGTCCCACTCCCCAGCTTTCTCTGCATTCAGGATACCCAGTGATATAATTATGATATTCCTGCAGAGGTGGGACAGTACTGTAGGAGCCAAGAAATATGTTGGCAGATAAAATGTGAGTTTCATAGGTGTCTGACGTGGCTCAGTGGGAGCACTCCCAACGTGGCAGCCGAGGGCTGCAGGTTTAAGTCCCACAGTGAAGGGGTTCATCATTGAGGTCCCAAGCCCTAAAGAACCAAATGGTCAATAATGAGGGGGAAATGGGCAGTAGTAAGCTCAACATATATCTTCCTCTCTCCTGCCACTTTTACTCAGCTGTTTTAATGCATATTCTTCATGGAAACTACTTCCAATTAGCAGGGGAAAGAGGAGATAGATCCTGTCTCACTCAGGGCTTGGAAAGGCTATTTCACTAGTTGTAACACAATTCCTTTCAGAAAGGTGTTGAACAGTCGTTGAGTGGCTCAACAGTTTCTTGATTACAGGGCTCGTTCAGTCTCCACAATTCAGCAACCTAGATATTTGTCTGTAATTGTTTATCCTTTTAGCTATTGCAGTGGAAGCCGAGATGATGAATGATTTTAAAAGATTTTAAATTAGACAGGCGCTTGAAGGAAACACTTGCAGTGCTATTGGGAGAGCAGGGAACTCACAGGATGGCATTACAGATAAGCACATTGGAAGTGATGGGCTGAATAGCCTCTGTTAGCGCTGCAATGACTGCATCACTGCTAATAGTGATGTTTAAGTACCTGATTCGCTCCACTTTGTGGAGGTAGGGGGTGATGGCTGCGAGGGCGGAGGACAGTTGTTAATACCATACAATATAGAACTAGCAAAAATGGGTCTGGGCAGCTCATGTTAGTGTAAGATCGACAATTGGCGAACTGGCTTGGAACGGTGAGCCGACAACAAAACACTGTGAATGGAGATTACACTGAAAGAAAGCTACAAAGAGGAATCCCCGGGGAAGACTGATATTAAGACGACACAGCAATTCAATCAGAGTGGATAATACATCCATTCAGTTCACTGCACTGTGAAGGTAACAGTGCCTGTGCCCTTAGCTCTAAAACAGACAGGCCAGTTGTCTCCTTCTCAATATCAACTTGCAGTTTTGTTTCATGGTGCCTGAGTCTGAACGGGATGTAGGTAACAGAGAGAGACAATGAAGTGTCCTCCCCCTCACTTCCCAACCTAAAGTGAAGAAACACAACGGCAGAGACACGTGGAGACAGCTGGGATTCAGGAATGACGACAAGCACACAAGGAAACTAAAACAACTGCAGAACAAACAAAATAACTTAGCCAAATATTAGTTTAAAATAAAAACAATACAAAGTTGCTGCACCGGCTGCACTGTTCAGGACAGACATAATACTCTTTGCATTTATGTGACATAATATTCTTTGCATTTACGTAACATCTTATTGCACTGGTTACAGTAAGATTCTACACTGAGGAGCCTAATGTATTCTATACCAAAAATTAATATCACCACTTTCACCAATTTCTCTCAGCAGCTGGGATGTCAAGTCGGTATAGCTAAGGCACAGTGAGGTACAGGGCAGCATGATGAGATGCAGGGCAGCTGTGGCACGCTGAGGTGTGGGTAAGCCATGGCATGGCTAGATGCCGGGCAGCTGGGATACAGCCAAGGTGGATGCCCTTTTCCTGGTTTCTGAGCTTACCAAGCAATGAAGCAACGCAGTTGTGTTAGATTTTCATACACTGAGAAATTCAAATAAAATGGTTGCATATGAATGAGAATTGCTTTGGTTTCAGCCCGACACGAGTCTTTGATACAGGCTGTTGCTCTTGTGTAGTATTGACTGAGAACGATGGTGCACTATGAGAAGCACAAACATTTGAAATGAGGCAACAATCCAGGGGCAGGATCATCTAATCAGTCATTCGGGGGCTATTAAAAGATCCAACGATTGTACAGGCATCTTTTCTATAACACAGTTGTTGTGTTCTTGTGCAATCCTGTGCTATATAAAATGTGGGCAATAAAAATAGCACTTAAAGTGTTGACAATGCAATCGCGTTATAGCCAACACTTTAATGCCACCATACCCACATATAGCAGTGGTTAGCACTGCTGCCTCACAGCGTCAGGGACCCGATTTGATTCCTGCCTCGGGCGACTGTCTGTGTGGAGTTTGCACATTCTCCCCACGTGTGCGTGGGTTTCCTCCGGTTTCCTCCCACAATCCAAAGATGTGCAGGTTAGGTGCATTGGCCATGCTAAATTGTCCCATAGTGTTAGGTGCATTAGTCAGGGGTAAGTGTATGGTAGGGGAATGGGTCGAGGTGGGTTACTCTTTGGAGGGTTGGTGTGGACCTGCTGGGCCGAAGGGTCTGTTTCCACACTGTAGGGAATCTAATCTAAACAGCGTCCCCTATTCGTCAATCACTTTATAGTGAATTAGTGTTGATGAAACGCACATTATAGAGAAGAACCAGTAATTCAATGACCATTCCAGAAGACATGACAATACTTCCCGATAGTGATGCGGATCAGGAGAAAGAGTTTGATTTAAAGCATACCCAAACAGATTGCTTTAAACTGATTTGTATGGATAAAACAGTAAAGCAATTAAGGAGACCCTGAAAGGGGTGTGGCCATGTGCTCTTTTAATACTTAAGAGACTATTCAGGAGAATTGGTGCTCCTGACACCATGCTATGGAATTCAAGTGGTTTCAATGACTCAGCATCATAGTGGAGGGATGCAGAACACATCTTGCGGTATTAATGAATAAACAAAGGTCTGTTTCCATGAAGAAATTAGATTTTTAACCTATGGCTCAGCGAGCATCAGCCACATCATGGTGAGCTATTTGCACCACTTCAGTATTGAGCTTCTAGTAGCTAAGTAGCATCAATGGCATACACAAACTTTCAACAAAATTAAGGCCCACCAGCATTGCCTGGACATCAGTGCCACTCCACGATGATCCATGCTGAAACCATTTTTCAACTAATTTTCATTGCTCCACCCATTAAAGGTGAAGGAATGAATACTTATTTTCCCATGGCCTGCAATATATTGCAATGGGTGGCCTGGAAATGGCAAAATTTCCTCAACGTTGTTATAGAAAATGGGAATATATACACTTCGAAGAAAAAGGGACACGTGTACACAATTATCTGTAGCAATTCTGAACCTTGCAATCTTACTGTACTGTCATGATGAATGTTACTTGATGAGTAAAGCCCGCACAGTGAGTTCTGCTTGAACGACAATGAATTAAGTTGCACAATTTCGGGCTTGGACCATGGTTTCACCGTGATTATAAGAAATGATTTAATTCAAAATCATGACTTGGTGCTTGGTAACATTTCCCTCCATAGTCTTCCATTAGGACATGTTCACAGAAGGTGCACAATGAATACAGTCAACGTATACTCAATGAGGATAGGTTATGTTATTTTTCAAAAGATTCAGCACTGAAAAAGTGCACCACCCCCAGGCCAATTTTGACATTTAATGACTGACATTTAAATTAATCTAAGGCATTCCAAAATTTTACAGACAATTAAGAGGAAAACTGCAGGCTTCAGTTAGTGCCCCGCCAACATTCCTCTGTAATATGTATCAACTACACCCCCTCTCCCTGACGTGCAAAACAGCAACGTGCTTTCTTCAGTTTGAAAATGCAATTAATTATGACAAGCACATCCTGCTTGGATCAAAGCCAATAATTCCTTGAAAACAGCTCATTTCCTTTGTCGTCATTTCTGCTGTTGACAAAGACGAGAGAGAGAGAAAGGGTTCTGAGCGTTGCTTCCCATAGGTCTTGTCACCTTTAAAGGCTGGCATTTGGGGAGCCTGAGCTAAATCCATGGACAAGAGAGAAAGCTAGAGGATCAGATTTGTAAATGCACTGCAACAGTTCAACCAGTTAAAAGAGGCAAATTAGATCTGGCATCATGAGTGTGTTAAACTGACTCAACGTTGTGAAACATTACTGAGCCCTCGATTGAAGAAAGACACATTTCCATTGCACCTTTTATAACCTCAGGATATCGTAAAATCCTTTACAATGAATAAAGTACATTCATAATATAGTCACTGTTGTGTTGTTGAGATGTAGCAGGCAACTTATGTGCAGCAAACTCTCAAACAGCTCAAATAACTGAATAACTTGCTTAATGCTCTTTCAGGGACATTGTAGGAGCATCTCACACCCCCAGCACTTCAAGTATGCTACCTTTTACATTTACCTAAGTGCCTCATACAAAAGATGACACCTTTGACAGTGCAGCGTTCCCTCAGTATTGCACACAAGTGCTAAACCAGAATGGAGCTTTAGTTGGTGCTATTCTTGCTCAAGATGGGAGTCAAGGCTGGCAATTGTACAGATGCCAATAACATTGGCTTGTTTTCAGCAGAGTTACACATGTCCGACTCCAATGTTACTATAGACAAGTCCTCGCTTTCCAATTGTTATTTGCAAATATGGCTGAAGTAGCAGGCTAAATGAAGAACAATGTAACTTTTATTATTGTAATGTGTACATTGGAAATGCAGAGAAAATAACTACACTCTCTACATTCCTGACTCATACACACATTATACCTTAAGTTTAGAGATTTCCAAACTTTCTAGTTTGAGAAACGTGATTAATAGAAACAAGAACCAATAGATAAATTCATTGGATTTAAAAGCGAGAAGAGCTCTCCTCAGTATTTCTTCCATAATATACATCAAGAAGAACCTTTTCTGAAGAACGTGCATCCTAGAAAAAATACTTATACTAAGATAGCCACCACATCAAGCTCGGGATGTATGTGTAGCATATAGCAAGGTGACAACTGATGAACAAAGAAACTTACACATAACTACATGCAGTTTCTGTCCACTGAATTGTAGATCGAAATACACTTCCAAAGAGCCACAGCTCCCTTCCTTTCCCTTCAGAAATTGATCTCCAGCTACTCACCCACCCCAGGATGGATGGAACAGAGCTGTGAACTAGCAGCTCCAGTATCTCTGAAGGCCTGATAGAATTGCAAATGAAAACCTGCAAGGATAAGGAGATCATAGTCCAAGATTCATAATGTCCAATCCGTTGTGAGATGAGCTTCCATTTCATACACCTGGCCCCAGTCTTGGATATCTTTTTCAGGTGAAAAAGATAAGGCATCCAAAGCTAACAAAAATGAATCTATGTAGAAATAGAGGCAATCATTAGTGAGGTAGGAGACACAAAGGAACAATAGGTATTGGTGTCAACTGGTGAGATGTGACCAATGGTAGCGCCCAGACACTTGCAATGAGCCTCAGCTTTTCACCATATTTAGAAATGCCTTGTATGAAGGAATAAAGAGCCATGATTTCAGATTTACTGACATCAGCAAGATGGGTGACAAACAAGTATGTTAGTTGACAGCAAAAATTTGCTAAAGTGACACTGATAAATTAAGCAAACAGGCAACATTGGTTCTAATGGGTTCAATGTGATCAAGTGTGAGACCATTCGTCTCAGAGTCAAGAAAGAAAGAAAGGCAAGAGTATTTTCTAAATGCGGAGAAGCTATGATCAGTGAAGGATGATCAGTGAAGGTACAAAGAGACTTAGGAGTCTGTAGACAGATGTCACTGACAACTATTAGATGTGTTAAAAAAAACTAATCCATAAAAATAATTCAAGAGGATTGGATTAAATTACAGCTGCACAGAGTTCTACTTACTCCCCATTTCTAAGCAACTCAGGAACAGCAGATTTGTTTTGCCAGAGCACAAATTCATCTGAATGATACCTGGGCTAATTAAAAGGACAGGTTAGATCATAGGATTAGATCACAGAATCGCTGCAGTGTGGAAACAGGCACTTCGGCCCAGCAAATCCACACCGACCCTCTGAAGAGTACCCCACCCAAACCCAATCCCCGAATTAGATTAGATTACTTACAGTGTGGAAACAGGTCCTTCGGCCCAACAAGTCCACACCGACCCGCCGAAGCGCAAACCACCCATACCCCTACATTTACCCCTTACCTAACACTATGGGGAATTTAGCATGGTCAACCCACCTGACCTGCACATCTTTGGACTGTGGGAGGAAACCGGAGCACCCGGAGGAAACCCACGCAGACACGGGGAGAACGTGCAAACTCCACAAAGTCGCCTGAGGTGGGAATTGAACCCGGGTCTCTGGCGCTGTGAGGCAGCAGTGCTAACCACTGTACCACCGTGCTGCCCACTAATGAACTGTTGCATTTGGGAGCCTTATATTTCCTTGTGTATAGATGGTTAAGAGTTGATTTAATTGAAGATACTTTTGATGATTAAAGGCCAAGAGATAGCGAGCAAGCAAGAAACTTGTTCCTTTCATGTTAAGAATACAAAACCAAGTTAATACAAGGATAAGACAACTGGACTTGAGAATAAAATTCAGGGTCAACGTTAGGAAGCACTTCTTCACACGAAGGCAGTGGAAATCTAAACTCCCTGTGCTTAAAATAAATCTTTTGGAGGCTGGAAATCAAATGAAGATTTTAAAACTGAGATTGATATGTGTGTACTCGGCAAGGATGATAAGGCTAAGGAACCAACTGCCCAAATGGAGGTAAGATGTGGATCGACCATGAGCAGATTGAATATTAGAACATACTTGTGGGACGGAAAGGCCTCGTCTTATTTTACACTTATGTAATAACAGCACATTATATGACTATTAGTTTGAGAACTGGATGTGATCTATCCCAGGTTGCTGAGAGGCGCAAGAGAGGAAATATCTGGGGCCCTGACTGATATTTTTGTAGCATCCTTAAACACAGGTGAAGTGCTGGAGGACTGGAAGGTTGCTCATGTTGTCCCCCTGTACAAGAAGGGTAGTAGGGATATTCCAGGTAACTACAGACCAGTGAGCCTGCGTGAGTGGTGGGAAAGTTGCTGGAGAAGGTACTGAGGGTTAAAATCTATTTATATTTGGAAACGAATGGGCTTATCAGTGATAGGCAACATGGTTTTGTGCCAGGGCGATTGTGCCTTACCAATTTAATAGAGTTCTTTGAGGAAGTGACCAAGTTGATAGATAAAGGAAAGGGTGTGGATGTCATATACATGGACTTTGGTGAGGCGTATGATAAGGTTCCTCATGGTTAACTAATGGAGAAAGTGAAGTCACATAGTGTGCAGAGTGTTCTAGCTAGGTAGATAAAGAACTGGTTGAGCAACAGAAGACAGAGTAATAGTTAAAGGGAGTTTCTCGAAATGGAGTAAGGTGACCAGTGGTGTTCCACAGGGATCATTGCTGGGGCCACTGTTTGTGATATACATAAACGATCTGGAAGTTGGTCTGATCAGTAAGTTTGCAGATGACACGAAGTTTGGTGGAGTAGCAGAAAGAATAGGGGACTATCAAAGAATACAGAAGAATGTAGATAGACTGGAGAGTTGGGTGGAGAAGTGGTCGATGGATTTCAATCTAAGCAAATATGAGGTGATGCTTCTTGGGAAGTATATTTCTAAAGCAAACTATACTGTAAATGAAAGAGCCTTGGGAAAAGTTGATGAGCAGAGAGATCTGGGAGTTCAGGTCCATTGTACCTGAAGATGGCTGCACAGGTGGATAAAGTGGTCAAGAAGGCATATAGTATGCTTGCCTTCATCGGACGAGGTATTGAGTATAAGAGCTGGCAGGTCATGTTAAAATTGTACAGACTTTGGTTCAGCCGTGTTTAGAATACTAAGTACAGTTCTGGTCACCAAGTTACCAAAAGGATGTGGGCGCTTTGGAAAGGGTGCAGCGAAGGTTTATGAGGGTGTTCCCTGCGATGGAAGGTGCTATCTACGAAGAGAGGTTGAGTAGGTTAGGATTGTTTTCATTAGAAAAAAGGAGATTGAAGCGGGACCTGATTGAGGTCTACAAAATCATGAAGGGTATAGACAGGGTAGAGATAAGCTTTTTCCCAGGGTGAGGGTTTCAATAACAAGAGGTCACGTGTTCAAGGTGAAAGGTGAAATGTTTAAGGGGGATACACATGGAAAGTACTTTACACAGAGGGTGGTAAGTGCCTGCAACGTGTTGCCAGCAGAGGTAGTAGAGGCAGGCACTGTAAATTCACTTAAGGTGCATCTGGACAGATGCATGAGTAGGTGGGGAGCAGAGGGATGCAGATGCTTAGGATTGGGCAGTAGGTTTTGCACTGGCTCAGGCTTGGACGGCCGAAGGGCCTGGTCTTGGGCTGTAAATTTTCTTTGTTCTTTTCTTTATCCTGGCAAAGTGCAGCTATCATGACTACTGTATCTAGCACATTCTGTGTACAGTAGTTACATAATACCAGCACAGCTATAATGATCCTTCCAAAAGGTAGTCAAAGAGTCTCAGATTAAACAGGACAGACCAATGATCCATCAAGTAGACTTATGATTTATCAGATATACTTCAAAAATTGAATATCTGTTTAATAACAGTTTCAGAACGGTGGTCAGAATAGACTGCATACAAAATGAAAACGCTCCTTTTCGACGTATTAATTAGACTTTCCTGTTTTTAGATGCTTGTGACTCCACTGTGCATTGCCACAATTGGTAATTTAGAATGTTTTGTGAGTTACACTGCCTCAACAATTGAGAAATTTACATCATAGTAGATGTGAACAGATCACTGCATCTTTTAATTGTACATGAATAACAAGTCTGGGGGATACAGAATTGCTTTCTTATGCAATGAGGAACTAGAATTTGGAATGCATTGCCTGATAAGGTTACTCTCACAATGTAATGAATAACCTCAAAAGGGAATGAAGAGAAGCAAGTCGCTTCCAACCTGGGCTACTAATGTCCTTTTGGGCAGAAGCTCTGCTGTCTTTGCCTGGTCTGGTCCACATGGGACTCCAGATACACAGCAATGTGGTTGAGTCTTAACTGCCCTCTGAAATGACTTAGCAAGACACTCAGTTCAAAGGCAATTAGGGATGGACACTAAATGCTGGCCTTGTGAATGATGCCTGCATCTCTAAGAAAAACAGCCCAGAAGTTCTGGTTAGAGGAACAGTAAATGCATTCAATAAATGCATGAGGCATGTCTCAGTGAAGCACTCTGGAGGAGAATCTAATACCAGACAGAATGATGGGGAAAAAGTGCAGAAGGGGTTGTCGCCCCAAAAGGCCAGGATGTGGAGGTGCCAGTGTTGGACAGGAGTGGACAATATTGAAAATCACACCACACCAGGTTTGGTCCAACAGGTTTATTTGGAAGTACAAGCTTTCGGAGCGCTGTTCCTTCGACTAGCTACCTGAAGAAGGAGCAGTGCTCGGAAAGCTTGTACTTCCAAATAAACCTGCTGGACTAAACCTGGTGTGGTGTGATTTTTAAACTTCGTCCTTGGAAAGGGATAGTGGAAAGTCAACAATGCAAAAAACATCCCTGATATGAATCCACCTGAAACTGGTCAAAAATTATTTTAGACAGGTTGAACCCTTGCTTCTCTGCCACAATACATGGCTCCAAACAGTAGCATTGAAGCAGAAACAACATCAAAATGTATGAGACGTTAACCTACATTGTCCACATGGAGACGAGAGGCCAACAAGAAGCAGTTGGGTCACAAAACATGAGACACTGTTGCAATGTCAATGCTGTGTCATTTGCTATTTTGTGTAGCATCCAGCTATTCACTTTCAAAATTTCTCTGTTACTCAAGTATAACTCAACCCTCTCATCTTTCACATTGTTCATGGGATGACAGTATCACTGGATAGATCCAATGCTAAGAGCGTTTGAAAAGTTGGTGGTGAGTTGCCTTCTCTGACTGCTGTAGTCCATGTACTGTAGGTGCATGCTCAATTCCGCTGGGGACGGAGACCTAGGCTGTGAACAAACATGGATCGTCCAGGCTCAGTGAAGAAACAGTGAAATATTTCTACATCAGGATAGTTGCTGGGAACTTGCAGGCAGTAATGCTCATGCATCTGCTATCTTTGTCCTTCCAGATGGCAAAGGTTGTGGGTTTGGAAGGTGTCGAAGGAGACTTGGTGAGTTGTTACAGTCAGGAACAAACTATCTGGACTTATCAATTGTTTTCGTCCCCTGAGTATTGCTTTACTGATCTAGCAATATAATTGCTTGCTCTGATATTTCCCATTTCAAATGCATCAACTGGTTAGCATATGGTAGCCACAGTCTTCAGCCTAATTCTCAGAGGTGATCCATGCACTGTTCTAATTCAGTTCAAGAACAAACCAGATGGGACCCATCTCACAAGGGGAAAGGATTTTTACACCACAGCATGCACAGAACCCAAAAGATCAAATAAATGACTAATTGACATATGCATTCAACAGAACAACAGAGCATAAGGATATGGTAGAACTTCAAAAGGATGTGAGCAGGTTGGCAGAATGCAATGACCAGTGACAAGAGTAAATTTAATGCGAAGTCAGTCATTTTAGTAGGAAGAATGCAAAATAAAGGTACAATTCTTAAGGTAATGCAAAAGGGGAGGGACCTACTTGTAAATGTGCACAATCACTGAAAGTGTACTTTATCAATAGAGGCATCCCTAGCTTTATTAACAGGACTTAGAGCACAAAAGCAACACAGTTTTACGGAAAATGTGCGGAAGTATTTCAGCTTCAACTGGGATGACGGTGTTCATCTGATTGTTACTGTTCAGAAAGGGCATGATGTTCTTAAAGAGGGTGGAGAAAAGATTTTGAGAATGGTTTCTGAAAAAGAATTTTAGATATGTATTTAGATTAAGGGGGTTGGGACTGTTCTCTTCAGAGAAGAAAGGTTTGGGGGAGATTTGATAGAGGCATTCAAAATCATGAGGTATCTGGACAGAACAGTCAGGAAGGATTGAGCAGCAGATGGCACAGATTTGAGGTAATTGACAAAGCAGCAATGGTGACAGGAGGGAAATTATTTTCGCACAGTGAGTGACTAGAGCCTGGCATGCACTTCTGAGAAAGGGGGGTGGAGGCAGGCTCAATCAAGGCATTCAAAAAAGATTTTCTGAAAAGGAAACAATTCCAGGGTTAATGGAGAAAAGATGGGAGAATGGCATCGGGTGATTTGTTCCTGCAAAGGAATAATAACGCAATGTCACTGACACGATGGGCTTCTGCGTGCCTCAGCCATCCCATGACTTCATATTTCCACTGGTGTTCACACTTACAGTGTGCAATGAGGAAAGTAAGAACCAAGTAGATCATCACATCCTTTAGGGATCATGTTCAATGCAGTCACCACTGCTTTGGGATAAGTCTCATGGCGGTTCACAACAGAGTTCTAGGTTCTTCAGTTCTAGCTACTCACCAACATGGAGCCAAAGTAAGAATCTTGCATCTACAGTGAACAGCTATTGCTCAATGTGGAAGTCTCTACTGTGATGCTCTCTGCCAACTGACTTCTGAACAAAACTCACAAATTATTTCTCTGGCCCTCTTTTCCCCCACCCCCACACACCATGTCCGTCCTCCCATCCTGACAAACCCCTGGAAGAAAACACAAGCAGAAAATTACATATTTCCACTTCCTAAGATGAGGTCAGCTCAGTCAGTCAGTCTGTATTTCTGACCTTCCTGGAAATAGTTTCCTCGAAAAGAATTCACACACAGGTAGTAGACACTCCAAGTACTGTTCAAAGCCCAGAGATCGAGATCACACAAAACATATAGTGAAAGTTCCTCACAAGGCTGCATGGATTCTGTCAGGATCCTCAAGGTCAGATTTAAGATGCTTCCTAGTGCAACAGCCCCACTGAACACAGATGCTCTGGGCCTCTGTTGCCATGGTTAGGCTCCAATTTATGAATCCACAGTTAATTCACCAGAATTTCAACAACTCTCCTTTAGTCATGTCTGACAGACTGAAAAAGAGAACAAATAACGTATCCCCCTTCTTCTCTGGCTGGAGTCTTTTTAAAACGATCAGCGTGGAGAGATTTCACATGCAGGGTTATAGTACATGGCGGCAACAGATTGCTCGAATAAGAAAGGACAGCCCATTTCCCAATCTTGTATTCGTCACAAATACAAAAATCATTTCAGATTCAAGTGCTGAGGATATTTAAAAGGGAAATGGAGAGAGAATCTGTCACAACCTACAAGAATAGGTGGCATGGTGGCACAGTGGTTAGCACTGCTGCCTCACAGCACCAGAGACCCGGGTTCAATTCCCGCCTCAGGCGACTGTCTGTGTGGAGTTTGCACATTCTCCCCGTGTCTGCATGGGTTTCCTCCGGGTGCTCTGGTTTCCTCCCACAGTCCAAAAATGTGCAGGTTAGGTGAATTGGTCATGCTAAATTGCCCATAGTGTTAGGTCCGGGGTAAATGTAGGGGAATGGGTCTGGGTGGGTGAGCTTCGGCAGGTCGGTGTGGACTTGTTGGGCTGAAGGGCCTGTTTCCACACTAAGTAATCTAATCTAATCTAATATACTGCGGCTCTCACCATTTTAGATTAGATTCTCTACAATGTGGACAGAGGCCCTTCGGCCCAACAAGACCAACCTTCCAAAGAGTAACTCACCCAGACCCATTTCCCTTTGACTAATGCACCTGACCTATACATCCCTGAACACTACGGGCAATTTAGCATGGACAATTCACCTGACCTGCCATCTTTAGACAGTGAGAGGAAACCGGAGCACCCGGAGGAAACCATGCAGACACGGGGAGAATACGCAAACTCCACACAGTCGCTCAAGGCTGGAATCAAACCTGGGACCATGGTGCTGTGAGGCAGCAGTGCTAACCACTGAGCCATCGTGCCACCCAACATTGTTCTGATTGATCCCCAGATCTCTAAACCTTACTGAATACAAGGAGTCCATTCTGCCCATTCTTCCTGCCTGAAAGAACAGCCTTGCTGAATCCCACATCCCTGCTTTATTGTTTATAACTCTGTGAAGTCCCCCATTTCCAGCAATTCTTCCAACTCCTTTCTAAAATGGTTGATGGGAATCAGCTTCCAACTGCCTTACTGGGTCAAGCATTTCAAATCCCAATAACTGACAGAAAACATCTCTCATCTCCCCACATTACCCTCACTCAATGATTTTTAAAAAACCCACTGGCCTATGGCCTCTTGACCCCATTAGCCAGAGGGAATAGTCCTTTTCTCTCTTT
The DNA here is from genome assembly GCF_004010195.1 of Chiloscyllium plagiosum. Classification (NCBI taxonomy): domain Eukaryota; kingdom Metazoa; phylum Chordata; class Chondrichthyes; order Orectolobiformes; family Hemiscylliidae; genus Chiloscyllium; species Chiloscyllium plagiosum. Next base: position 15,963,912 of record NC_057716.1, on the reverse strand, counting down.
ATCAAAAGCTCTCATCATCTTGGAATTAGGTCACCCATTAACCTTCCAGTTCCAAGGAGAACAGACCCTAATTTTTCCATTCCTGCATTCCCAAGTGAAGTCCCTCATACATTGACAGTGACAGGAGAGTTTGAGAAAGCAGTTCGTAAAACACATGGGTTCCCAGCTTTTATGAAAAAAGTAGCACAAAGTATAAACACAACCAAACTTTGATGAACCTGTGAGGAATTCTGCCTTGGCCTCAACTAGAATATTATGGCTGATTCCGGGCCCTACAATGTGGAAAGGCTGTGAAAGCATCAGAGAGAGAGTAAGAGAGTGAGAGAGAGAGAGACAGAGAGAGACAGAGAGAGA
>NC_057716.1:15940311-15963477 GCF_004010195.1 Chiloscyllium plagiosum | reverse complement strand
AGAGACAGAGAGAGAGAGAGAGAGAGAGAGAGAGAGCAAAAATTATTCATAAGCATTGTTCCAAAAGTGAGGGACTTAAAGTTGTTGATAAGATTGGGGAAGCAGAGAAGATTGACAGAAAATTTGACAGAGGAATTCCAATTCATGGTAGACAGGGAGAAAGTGTTCTCATTGTGTCAAACATCAGAAAACACTGACAGCGGTGCATGCATATACTGAGCTGCCAGAGGAAGATTAGATTAGATTAGATTAGATTACTTTACAGTGTGGAAACAGGCCCTTCGGCCCAACAAGTCCACACCGACCCGCCGAAGCGCAAACCACCCATACCCCTACATTTACTCCTTACCTAACACTACAGACAATTTAGCATGGCCAATTCACCTGACCTGCACATCTTTTGACTGTGGGAGGAAACCGGAGCACCCGGAAGAAACCCATGCAAACTCCACACAGTCAGTCGCCTGAGGCGGGAAATCAACCCAGGTCTCTGGCGCTGTGAGGCAGCAGTGCTAACCACTGTGCCACCGTGCCACCCACGTGGTAGAGGGTGGTACAATTACAATATCTAAATGGCATTGGGATGGATATATGAGTAAGCAAGGTTTAGAAAGACGTTGGCCAGATGCTGACAAATGGGACTAAATTTATTTAGGATATCTGGTCAGCATGGACAAGTTGGACCGAATGGTCTGCTTCTGTGCTGTACGATGCTGTGATCCAAAGATGACTGGCAAAAGAAGCAACAGCAACATGAGGAAAACATTTCACAGAGATTTGGATAACTATCTGGAGACAAACAAAAAAAATAGCAAGCTGTAATCAAGATGGGGGAATTATGACTGGGTGTGTTGTGCATGCTGAGACTAAGCATGGATATAATGGTCTGAAGGATCTCCTTTCATGCTGTTATCATTCGGTGATTCTATCCCAATAAATCCTCTGTTGCCTTCCAAGATCTTAAAATCTTCCCTGATATGGGTGCCCTGAACTGTTCTGAGTATTCCAACTGAGGTTCCTTAAGACCAAATAATTTGAAACAAGACTGATTATTTCAAAGAGTAGTCACTGACAGATTTCCCCTTCATATGATAAAATTGCAGGGTCTGCTTCTCATATTTGGCTGTCATTTAGAAATCACAAGTAATTCAAGAAAAGCTTTTGAATTTCATTGGATTGGCGCACATACATGTTAATAAACAATCACTTTTTATATTCCTGACCATAGTTTGACACCTGCTCCTCATTAGATAATTCAAGACTAAACTCAAACAGAGGTTTTTGACAAGATATTCACATTTGTTTGTTACCCTGACATCAGAACAGCTGCTGTGCAACTTTTAGTTTTTGAAAAATTAGCTCGATCCTGTTTTGGAGTACTCCTTGCAGTTGGTCTCATTGACAGCGAAAAAGTTAAAAAGTCTTGACATTGCGTTTAATAAAGGCTGGCATTCCACATAAATATGTGAAGGCATCCTGCAAAACACAGTGACTTTGTAAGGATCATATACCATCCTATACTACCCTACACAAGATGGTTCATACCCATGCAAAATGATTGTCCTGCAATTCAGTGAACAACAGCAAGTTTCTAGTCAATACTACAACGCTAAAACTGTAGCTTAGCAAACTTAAGAGAAGGCAGAGACTATACTATAGCTATTAACGGGTACTCACAGCCATCAGCTCTTTCTGAAAGGACTTCTTTTCCTTGTTCTCAGTGTCATTGCAGTCCTCCTTGAGCTTTTCCAGGACAGACGCCACGCGCTCTGGCTCGCTGTCTATCTCTGTCCTGCAGAAGTGGACAAGTGGCACGTTTTTGTAACCCAAGGCGTCTGCGAATGCTCTCCAGCTGCTGATGTTTTCCATCAGTGTCATCCTCACAGAGGCATAAATGTAGGTCAGGAACTTGCTGGGACGCAGAATCTGGTCCAAGAGTGTAGAGGTGGTGAGGTCAGGCCCAGCGAAGAAGCTTGGTTTAATTTTGCCAACCACTAGCACGTTCTTGGCATGCACCAGGCCTATCTTGCCTTGGTAGTACCCAGTGTACCATTCCTTTGTTCGCAGCTGCCCTTTAAACCTAATCTTCTCTTCACTCAGCAACGCAATTACATCTCCCTTTTTGTACTCCAAGAGATAATAGTTTTTGTTCTGCCTTACTACAGTTTTCAGCAGTTTGCCATACTTAAGGTTGTTTACACGGCGGTCCTGAAAGGCGGGATATTTACTTGTGACAGCCAAGGGCGACAGAACAATCTTGCCGACTTCTTTCTTCTTCAGAAACCTCCTCTGTCCGCTGTTCCGGGTCCCGGACTTCGGAGGTGGCTGCGGCGTCCTCACGCAGAACTGTGTGATCATCACCTCCTGGTCGCTCTTCACCTGGATCCTCAGCGTGAAGTCCGAGAGCTCTTCTGGGAGCCGCGAATGGATGGGGAAGATGAGGCGGCTGACCTTCCCAAGCCTCACCTGAAATCCACGGACGACTTTAACCTGGTCGGCAGCTTTGATCTCGTAGTTGGAAATATTGGGATGGATGCTGAGCTTCAGGTCCTGCGGCTTGGCTAGCACAAACTGGTGCTTGCCCCACAGCTGTAGAGCCACTGGGGGTGCACTTAAAACCTCTCGGCCTACTTCATTAACCAGCAATGACTTGGGTGCACTGTTATGGCCAAACACAGCCACCACCGCCTTGAAGGAAGGGTGGATGTGCTTAGGGCCATAAACACCGACTGTGATGTTTTTGTTAATGCAATCCCACACTGTGTCAGGGTACTGCAGCGTTTTGGCCTGAGATACCACAACAGCATACATGCAAGGCTCTAGATTGTCCAGCTGCACCTGCACCGTATCGCCATAGTGATAAACCTGAGGCATGGGCGAGAATGGCCCGTCTTTGCTGTCGCTGAAAAGACAGGTTATTACTGCATCTTTTCTGATTGCCGTATCTTCTTTTAACTCAGCAGAAATTTTCATTTCTAAGGTGAGGAACGTCTTCACTTCCATGTTGCTTAACTTAATCTCCACCACGGGGCTAATGGTTGTGCATTTGTCATTGTTCAATTCCACAGGAGGGTCCAACAAGGCTTTCATTGAGATCTGCTGGCTTTCTCCAGGAAGGACGTGTCCCTCTGGTACATGGATAGTGATATTGGTGTCTGGTAGTTGAACTGCCCCACCGCTGCTATCCAGCTTACACGCAATATTAGTCTCCACAGGTTGTGTCTGACCCCATCCAGGGTTTTGTCCAAGAGAATTTAAATCATGGCAGGAGCGTGCCATTTTCCTGTGGTTAAGCCAAGCTGCTCGAAAGTCCTCCCTGCTCTTGAACTGTTCAGGATCTGGAGACTGCATGCCAGTGAAGAACCCAGAAGAGGAAGCTCCTTCAGACTTGGCTTGCAACACTGAAAGTTCAGACATACTGTATGATCGCTTGCTTCTGAAGAAGGGATTGTTCCTATTGAGAAGCGGATCAAACTCAGCCTTGGAGCTGGTTAATAGGTCTTCCTCAAAAACATCATGACTTGAGTTGTTAGCTGTTAATGGTTTGGAACTGGTAAAAGGTGGGGTATCAGAGTCAAACAAAAGTAAATCCACTTCCGATTTAGCTGTCTGTTGATTGTTGGAGCTAACGCTCTGTCTGTTTCTGTCCAGAAATGGATTGGAGGATGTCAAGCCATTCAAAAATGGATTGTTATGTTGGGGCTTTGAAGTTATTTTGTCAAAGACGTCTCCCCACTCTCCAAATAAGTCGATCTCTTTGGCACCCTCGTCCGAACTGTCCCCAATGTTGTCCACCATTCCACTGTCTCGAAGGGAAGAGCTCCTGACAACAGGTTGAACGTATGAAGCAGGGATGTAACCCATTTCAGTATTGTTGTGGGCATACCACCATTCAGATCCAGAGGTGTCCAAAACATACAGAACATCCCCCTTGTTAAATTTAAGTGTGGTAAAATTAGTGGGGCAGTAATCCTTGATCGCCACAACTTCACGTGCATCTCCAAAAGATGTAGATGAATCCAACCGCAAGGCACTAGGAGAGGGCCCTGCAAATTTAGAAAAAAGAAACAATAATTCAAGTAGGGTTACTCAAGTACCAAGATTATATCTTTTGACATTAGCATTCTATTTAACCATTTCAAGCAAAAGAAATGCGCAAATTCAACAACAGCTCAATAAGAAAAAATATACCCAATATATCAAATTGATAAACGCAGTACTACATATAAATACAATAAATAATATATTACAGGTAAATGCCATTCAGCAAATATTTCAAAAAGCTAGAGCAAATGCAAATACAACCACAACCACATGAACAAGAGACAAGAGGAGGCTACTTGGCCCTTTAAGCCTGCTTCATATTTAATAAGCTCATGGTTGATCCGATTTTAACCTCAACTTTACATTCCTACTTACCTCCCGATGACTTTAATCCCCCAGTAATCAAGAATCAATTCACCTTCACCTTAAAAACATTTTAAAATTCTGCAACCTCACCTATATCCTTTTGAGGAAGGGAATTCCAAAGACAATCCTCCGTGAGAAAATGTTTCTTTCCTTATCTCTGTCTTAAATGGGTGATCCCTTATGATTAAACTATGATCCCTAGTTCTTCCACATAAGGAAACATCCTTTCAACATCATCAGGTCAAGTCCCCTCAGGATCTTATATTATTCAATTCAGTCACTTCCAACTCCTCTAAACTCCAGAGGACTCTGGCTAAGCCTGTTTAACCTTTCCTTATAAGGCAATCCAGTCGCTCCAGGTATTTGTCTAGTGAACCTCTGAAGTGCTCCCAGTATATTAGGATCCTTCCCTAAACATGGTGACCACTACTGTTCTCCAGTTATAGTCTCACAAATGCCTTGTACAACTGAAGCATAACCTCTCCACTGTTGCATTCAATTCCTCTTAACAATAAAACATAACAATCTATTAGCTTTCTTGATTACTTGTTGTAGCTGTATCCTAACCTTATGATCCATGAACCTGAACACCCAGATCTCTCTGCATCATCTCACCATTAGACAATTTCCCACACTATACTCCATTTGCTAAATCTCTGCCTAACCATTTAATCTATATCCCTTTGTAGGTTCTTTATGCCTTCTTCACAACTCACTTGCCTACCTACCTTTGTGTTATCAGCAATTTTAGCTACCGTACTTTCATTCAAGTCATTTATTTGAATTGTCAAGAGCTGAAGCTCTAGCACTGGCCCCTGTGGCACACCAGTCATGATACCCTGCCAACCTGAATCCTATTCCCTGCCCCCCATTAGCCAGCCAATGATCTATCCAAACCAACATGTCTGCACAATATTGTGAGCTTTTAAGTTCTTTAACAACCTTTGATGTGGCACTTAATCAAATGCCTTCTGGAAATCTAAATACTTTTCATTCACTGGTTTATCTTTATCCACAGCACAAGTTAATCCTTCAAAGGACTCCAATAAATAAGTTGTACATGATTTACCTTTAACAAAACTACAGTGATGCCCTTGAACGTGCCCAAATGTGCTGTTATAATGTCTTGAATAACATTCTTCCCTTGACAAATGTTAAGTTAACTGACCCGCAGTTTCCTGCTTTCTGCATTCCTTCCTTTTTCAATAAAGGAGCTACATAAGCTATTTTCCAATCAAAAGGAACTTTACTGAATTTAATGAGTTTTGGAAAATTAAAACCAATACGTCAAAATATCTCACCAGGTACTTCTTTTAGGACTACAGGATGAAATCCTTTAGGACCTGGGGACTTGTCAACGAGCAGTTTCAACAATTTTCTCAGCACCACTCCACTGGTAATTGCAGTTTTCTTAAGTCACCCTCCAATTTTAAATCCTGCTTTACAGTTATTTCCAGGATGTTCCATGTATCCTGTCTCATGGTGGCCAACACAAAACATCCGTTCAATTCATCCACCATCTCTTTATCCTTCATTACTAATTCCCTCGGCTCAGCCTCTGTAGGATTAACACTTACTTCACTAACTTTAATTTCAATATTTGAAGAAACCTCTCCTGTTTTACTCTTCTGGCCAAATTTCTCATGTCATTGAACTTTTCCCACCTTATTAATCTTCCAGTAATTATTTTTTGTCTTTTACATTCTGTGCGATCTTTGACTTACTTTGCATAATCATACGTCTTTCAAGTTTGATACTATCTTTGACTGTTAGTTAACCATGGGTGGCAAGTATGTCCCTTAGACCTTTCCTTATTTATTGGAATATCCCCTCAAATTTTTGCCACTGCAGTTCAATTGACCCATCTCTTGACTTAAGTTGACAATTCATTTTCACCAACTCTGCATTCATGCCCACATAACTGCCCATGTTCAAATTCAACATAGCAATCTTTGACTCATACTTCTTTTCCTTAAACTGTGCGTAAAAGTCAACCATATCATGGTCACTGCTACCCAGGAGTCTTTTCACTACAAAGTCAGTAATTAATCCTGTCTCGCTGGTAAAACCATATGTTGACCACTTGCCTACTGACAATCATTCATTTGCCAAGCAAACAAACATTGTGCTGTAGATATCGACAACAACTGGAAGTGAGGAACAATTAGAATAACCAATGTGCACTTTGAGTGCTGCAACACAAGTTTGACACTGTGCAGGTTTGACATTCCATAAGTCCACACAGTATTCTAGGAGAAAGTGAGGACTGCAGATGCTGGAGAGTCAGAGTCGAAAAGGGTGGTGCCGGAAAAGCACAGGTCAGGCAGTATCCGAGGCACAGGAGAGTCAAAGTTTCAGGCATAAGCCCTTCAATAGAAACACTCCTGATGAAGGGCTTATGCCCAAAACATCAACTCTCTTGCTCCTCAGATGCTGCCTGACCTCCTGTGCTTTTCCAGCGCTATCCTTTTTGACCCACACAGTACTCTGTCAGATTGCAACTGAATTTATATGCACGATCATATTTTGGCTGTAGAGGTCTCTGTTTAAAAATAAATCATGAGTAGGAATTAAAAGCTCAATATATCCAAGTGCTTTGGAGTTCTGATGCATCATCAGAATGATAGTATCTCTTCTCTCCTGGTACTATGCTGTAACTAATTTATCATTTCTGTCCAATTGACAATTGTGCAGACCAATGAATGACATCACCTTCTCTAACACTGAAGACTGCCACACAAGAAATACAAGAATGGGATCTTACTCAATTTAAGCAAGAAAAACATTCAAATTTTACATATGTACAGGTGAGGCTCTGTGAATAGAAGATACTGCAGATACTCCCCTACATTATGATGGTTCTTCTTCTGAAATGTCTGCCTCTATTTCAGATTCACACGAGATTGATTGCTAGTCACCAACCCTGTTATGTGGTATCACTCAATTACCAAGATGATCAGGATTAACCTTGGCCCATTTTTGCTCAGCAATTCTCAAGTCTTAGTAACTGTGCCACACAAACCACAGAAAACTGACTGGCATATGGGAAAGAATCCTGCATCCTCCTTCCCTCACATGTGTAACCAGACAGCTTACTAAACTTGACAACTTCCCACACTGACTGGAAGGAGCAAGTCGGCTGAGCTTGCAATTGAGATACCAGGCGATTCAAACTGGCTTAATTTGAAGGCAGGAAAAGTCTAAGGAGAAAGCGTTTAGATCAAATAACAGAAACACTCCTTCAAATGCAATGTTGAAAAGTTTGGTAATTGAACACTTAAAAACAGTACACATCAGCTGTCAAACCAAGTTTCCTCAGGAATCTGCTCAAATAGTAAACAGCAAGAATCTTGATTTGTACAACATATATTTTAATGTTTGCAATAAATGTATACTCTTCTGATTACGCTCACTGAAATGTGTATGACGATTAAAAGGTTGGATAAGGTATAGGATGACCAGAACAAAGAATCAGAACTTTAAATTCGAGCCAAGCCTCTGAGCGACAATGTCACACAACAGGGAGTAGACATCTTCAACTCTCTCCCTCAAAAAGCCGATGAATCTGGCAGTCAGTTGCCAAATTCAAAATAGAGCGTGAGTGATTTTTGTTAGGTAACAATACAAAATGGTATTACAAAATCAAATCAGGGAGATGGAGTTAACACACAGATCAGCTACCATTAAACTCGCAATAGGTTTGGAGTACTGAATGGACTCCTCTTATTACTAGAGCCCTGAAGAGATAAATTGCTTGGTGAGCCATTCAACACCACAGCCACAGTGTGAGGAGGAGAAATCTACCCATTATCCATTTCAAAGGCTTTGCAATTTCCGACCAAGTCAGGTATCAGTTCCAAGTTTCATGATCTGCAAAGTAAAACACTTTGTGCGACACAAGGCCTCATCTTCATCTGCAGCTTCCAAACAGAAGGGGAGCAGGCTGCTAAAACCCACATGGAATTAACAAATCACCCTGGAGTTGGGCGGGGACTGGGGGGGGCGGGGGCGGTGTTGGAGAATCACCACCAAAAGACAAGTGTAAAACAGCCACACAAAAGAAAAAGATAAGCATGGGGCTTTCAGAGTTTTATTCTTGTTAATGTTGATTTTTTTTTTTAAAAGATTCACTGCATTGTTGAAGTAAGGACTGCAGATATCATCACCTGACTGGCCCATTCATTCAGCTGGAAGAGTGCATATTGCCTATTAACAATAATAGTTGTCAATAGTAAAGGAGGTCAATTTCAGAGTTGGCTTTTGGCTGGCATTGCAGCCGTTTGAGCAATGTGCTGGCTCAAGCCCAATGAAAATCAACTCTGACCCTCATTCTTCTGCACAAAAGATTCGTTCAATTTTAATGAACCACCAGGACACAAATCAGGGCTCGACTGCCTCTCAAACAGCACTCCTACAGTGAGATATTCTGGAGTGATTACTGCACCGTTTGCACGTCAACAAACCCATGGGGAATTCATTATTTCCATTTACCTAATGGGAGCTTTCCTGATTTCTGCAGATTGATCTTTCTTGGCACTCTGCAGCAAGGCAGAACAGGCCACAACATGCAAGTCTGGGGCACTGTAACATTTGAACCAGCCTAAGTTAATACAGCGGGTAACAAAATCATGATAACCTCACTGGTTAAACATTTGCTGGGAGCTGAAAGTCCGCTTTCAATACCCGAGAGCAATTCAATGTGTGTTTTTAAAAAAGAACACTGCTTAGCAGTGAACTATTTCAGGTCTTTCTATACTTATCTTGAGAAGTCATATTTGCTGATCAGAAAAAAAAGCGATTGATGCTTTTTCCTCTTTGGTCTCTGATATTTTCTCTCAGCCAGTACGCACTAGAATTCAATTAGTTTTTAATTCTTTCATGGGATATGGTTATCCCTAATTAGGCAAAAGTGAGGACTGCAGATGCTGGAAACCAGAGTTTAGCTTAGAGTGGTGCTGGAACAGCACAGCAGGTCAGGCAGCATCCGAGGAGCAGGAAAATCAACGCTTCGGGCAAAAGCCCTTCATCAAGAATCGTTTCTGATGAAGGGCTTTTGCCCAAAACGTCGATTTTCCTGCTTCTCGGATGCTGCCTGACCTGCTGTGCTTTTCCAGCACCACTCTAAGCTAAACTCTTATTCCTAATTAGGCTAACATTTATTGAGCATCCTCAATTGCCCTCAAGAAGATGGTGCTCAGCAGCCATCTTGAACCACTGCACTGGAGATACTTTTTTAACGCCAAGAGGGAGGAAGTTCCAAGTCAGCCCAGCTTGTGGCTTGGAGCAGAACTTGCAGATAGATAATACTCCCATGTGTTTGTTGCTCCTGACCTTTCCGATGGTAAGGGTCACAGGTTTGGAAGGCACTGTCATAGCAGGACCTGCAGGTTCAACCTCAGCGGGAGCATTATACCCAGTTCTGGGTTCTACACTTAAAACAAAAGATGTGAAGGCATTGGAGCGAGTGCAGAAAAGATTCACACACGTGGCCTTAGTGAGAAAGAATTTCTGTCACAGAGAATAAAATGAAGTTGACTGTTCTCCTTGGAAAAGGGTGAAAGGAGATGAAGTCATTCAAAAATAGTGAGAGGGATGGACAGCGAAGATGGAGTCAAAGCTCCCTTTTGCTAGAAGGACCAAGAATGAGAGGACAACATGGTTCTTCTGCCAATGACATGAGAATAAACATTTTTATGTAGAAAGTGATTAAAACAAGAATATGGCCTGACACTGAATAGTGGAGGCAGATTCAACCATGACACTCAAGTCGGATTGGGATTACTATCAGGAAAGGAAGGACATACAGGCTTACAGGGAGGAGAGGAGAATAACCAAAAGCGAATTGCTCATACGGATGGCTAGTATGAGCAAGATAACCAAATAGCCTCCTTCATTACTGTAACAACTCTTTGATTCTGTGCATGGATCAACCTTTCAGAGCTCATCAGAGCAATTAGAATGATTCGGGATGAAAAGTACCCACAGGGTATCCCTCGTAGATTACCAATGGAGTAACTTGCCAAAACTACAGCTATTTCACTATGAGCCTCTTCAAAACAGCATGTTGAAGTTAGAGACCAGTGCCACTGATGGAATGCAAACTTGTTGGGATGGCAGTGGAAAGCTGACAGCATCTGTTGGTTCTTAGCTACTAAAAAAAAGCAAAGGATGTCATAAAGCATCATCCACTGCTTGCAAGTTATATTCTGAGTTGCAGAGATCAAGTTGTGAAAAAGCACAAACACTTCTGAGTTGAACTCGGATGAGGTTTGGCCATCAGAGACTGACATCAATAAAACAAGGGTTAGAACAAATTGAACTGTAATGGAGGTTTTTTTTTAAAAAAAGTAATAATTTACTAAATCAAATGCCCCTCGCCCCCAGAAATCTGAGAAATCTACAGACTACCTAATGATGCAATTGTTCTGTGATGGTTAACAAAATATGAATCACAAATATTTACCTTTGACATCGTTCATACCAAGATCGGAAAATCCATCATTCAAGTCGATTAATGTTCCTTCAGATTTACACCGAGGGAGTCCACTTGTGTTGGTGGAACGAATTCTCTGGGCTGCCATAATTCCTTTGATTATCAGGTTTAATGCTAGACACAAAGGTCGTTCATCTACAGCAGTTTTTATAAGCCGACGACCAGCTCTTTACCGATTGCAGTTTCACTTGTTATGCTGATCATCTAGGAGATAAATCAATTAACTCTGCATCAGTTCAGGAGATATAGACTCTAAAAATGTGCCAAAATTTACCAAATACATTCTTCCAGTCAACTCATGGCTTGCACAGAAATTACTTCCAATTGTAAATTGTTACAAGCAAATGAAAATAGACCATAAATATTCAACTTTCATCACTTCTCTTGAGTATGCAAGAATTGGGTTTAGTAAAGTCACTACTGACTCAAAAATGGTGTGATCACTTGACAAATCCAGGCGACCTGCATGATATATACAACATTGGCTGAAGGACTACCATCTTAACCAAGAGGCTCAGTGAGGTATCAAAATCTTCACACGTCTTACTCAAACTTGCATAATTCACATAGCAGAGATGAATAGTTACCTTTAGAATGTCCAATGATAGTGACAATGGAGCTAGACTTGGAATAAAAAGTCATTCATACTTCTGCAGCTTGCTTTGTGCAAAAAGAGGGAAAAAGTGACATGGACTGACAACAGCAAGGATACTCAGACCTCTTCTTTCTCTCAATCTGCTTAAAGCTCTGTAACTAGTTGGTGAAAAGCAACTTGGAACAACAGTAATTTACTGAACAATCCAAGACATCTGCACCTTTGCCATTACACGGGAAACCATAAAGCAACTGAACAGTTGGATCCAAGTTTCACTTTGGTATGCAAAGGCTCTGAAGAAAAATTTAAACCGCAACTGTCTTTACCCTCTTGGCTGGACCACATGCCCTCCCCCACCAGCCTCTTTGTAAGCTCATTCCTTGTGTTTGTACGCTTGATGTCGCTTTTCTTGGTAGAGAGAGTTTAGTTATGGGTAATAAAACTGAGTTGGTGAAAAGCAACTTGGAACAACAGTAATTTACTGAACAATCCAAGACATCTGCACCTTTGCCATTACACGGGAAACCATAAAGCAACTGAACCGTTGGATCCAAGTTTCACTTTGGTATGCAAAGGCTCTGAAGAAAAATGTAAACCGCAACTGTCTTTACCCTCTTGGCTGGACCACATACCCTCCCCCATCAGCCTCTTTGTAAGCTCATTCCTTGTGTTTGTACGCTTGATGTCGCTTTTCTTGGTAGAGAGAGTTTAGTTATAGGTAATAAAACTGTAAACATGAACACATCGGAATTGGCTCTCCTTTGTTGTTGACCTGGATCATTTCAGCTTCATTGAAGTATGATAGCTACATGTTAAAAAGGAAAACCACTTTTTAAAAAATTGTTGTGACTGAGAGAGACTAAAAATTAATCTCAAAGGGTCAGTGGACTGTGGAATTCTTTTCACTAGACAGCAGGAAAGGCTGAGTTAAATATTGATTGACAAGAGAGTCAAAGGGTATAGCAGGCAATACAGTTGCAGCCCAGAATCAGATCAGCCACGAGCTTATCGAATGGTGAAGCTGATTTGAGGGACCTATTCCTGCACCCGATTGCCCTGTTTGTATTTGAACACAAGATCCATGTGTATGAAATAAGGTTCCAAATGGCTTTTATATCCAACAAGGTTCCCTCTGTTGTCAACAAAGGTAAATTAGAAACATCAGAATTTAGAAAAGTCAATATTTCTATGGCACTTACCACAATCTCTACACATTGTGAAGCTCTTTTCACCTGATGAAGCTCTTTATAACGTGTAGTCACTGGCAATATAAGAGGCAGCCAGCTTGCACACACACAACAAACAATTAAAAATAAAAGACCAGATCACTTGGTTCCAAGATGAATGGTTAACACTACCCATGACAGCAAGGAGAACTCCTCTGCCCTTCTTCAAAGTGGTGCCATGGGATTGACCTGAGAGGGCATGGGGGACCTTCAATTTAATAACACACCTGAAGGATGGCCCCTCAGACAGTGCAGTACTCTTACTGTACTGAATTGAAGTTCAGTCTTGAATTTTTTTTGTCTGGGCTGGGACGTATACTAAGTGCAGCTTCTGACTAGGTGACAAGCATGCTACTCACTGAACCACAACTAGCTAAGAAGAACTGCATTATTCCATAAGAGAATATTCAAAGAAAAATCTAATCAGGTCAGATTATGAACATAACTTCTCCACACACTGTCTAGAAATGAGAGATGACTTCCATCTTTCTTCTGACTGATGCCCATTACCTCACACTTGTCTATGTTGAAGCTCTTTTATCTATTACATCTCTGTTCTATGTACGAATGTCATCCTGTATTTTGCTGCAACCTCTTTTAATAGCTACACCCCTGTTAAATTTTACAAACATGCTCCTGATTCCCGTGTTCGTGGCCCCTGTATTATTTGCCACCATTTTCCAGTCTGAGTAACTAACTCCTTTGTGTGCTTCTCACTCATGTATCTTAAAAGTAGTCAGCTGTGCTTTAAAATGTAGCAAGACCATGAAAAGCATGATATAAATGCAAATCCCTTCTTTCTATCTATTCGTTCTTTTACTTGTCCCTGACCCTACATGTTCTAAGTTTAAATCTTCGAGGAGAAAGTGAGGTCTGCAGACGCTGGAGATTAGTCTACTTGTTGAACGCCCTTTGAAAATACAGATATATTACCATTGATGGCTCTTGTTACTTTGTCAAAGACAATGCTAGTCAAGGATTACTTGTCCTTTTGAAATCTAATTTCACAAATCCAATGTTGAAATCCTAGTCTGTAAATCTTTAAAATTGCAATTCACACCAGATTTATTTCTGGATGGTTTCAAAATTTATGATAACTACAATAAGTTTTATTTATTATAAATGCAGATTAGGCAGAATGCAAACACATTTCAGCCTCGCTAAGCAGAAGGCACACTGGCAGGAAAGATAAGGATACTAAATGTTAGTTGGAAAATTAGAATCAGAGAATGAGGAGAAGGGAAAAGAGAATACTGTGCTGATTGTGTTAGAAGAATGAGAGGAAGCTTGTGCTGAATATTAATTTCACAATGGACTGGTGCTCATAAATAGACTAGTTCTGGTCTCTTGTCCTATGTAGGAACATAATCCACCCGTTTTGACATCTGTGCAGGATTTGCCTTTATTATATTTTCAACTTATAGCCATTTTATATTCCAACTTTAAATAACAATTCCATTAGTTTTCCTAAGTTCCCAAGACTTCTTCATTCTCCCTCCTTAATGCAGTCATTTCTAATGAATACATTAGCAAAGAATAATGTATAAATGATCATGTTTCCAGCATTTTTTCATAACTTTTTGAAAAAAATGTTTCAATGTAATCCACCCAGACATCATGGGATTCATACTCACTACTTTTGTTTGTTTGTTTGTTTATCAACTTGCCATCTCAAAGATTTTGCAAAGCTTTTGTTATTTATGTGGCTGTAGAATACTTTACTTGACAACCAAATTTAATAGTTCCACTTTGCCTGCTGGACTGTTTTCTGACTTCATTCCAAACAGTTTATTATTGCCTTAGGACGTCTTTTCCTTTTTGAAGTACTTCACGTGTGCCTTTGTTTAAAAACTTCATTTTAAGTTTCTGCTCTGGACTGAATCAGCGATCCAGGTGAAAATTGTGCCAGTTCTGAGAAGTATTTACTTTCCCTCAAGGTTTGGTACAAACTCAATTGCACAAGTCAAAATGCAAGATCAGCCATAAACCAGTGAAAAATCAGTCAGCATTTTAGAATTTTTTTTTAAAAAATGGACGCTTAATTATATTGCGGAAATAATTTCACAAGTGGGAACCCAATGGAGCTGCAAATGGGTTCATCATTTAAAAAACATTGAAATCAAAGTATCTAGTCACCAGAGAGCAGGTGGAATTTGATTACAGTCCTGAAAATTGCTCTTTAGAAGGATATAAAAGCATTTGCTAGTCCCGTTGGGATACAACCAGCAATTTCTGAATACAAGTTAAGAAAATGATATTTAAAAGTTTTTAAAATAGGTAGCCATTTCTGTCCTCTCACCCAAAGCAACCAAATTAATATTCAGTGCTTGCTTCAAGTAGGCACAACTAATGGAAACCTCAAGTTGTGATGCATTGATCAAGAAGCAGAGCCGGTTTTGGCAATGGACCTGCTTCCAGGGCAATGTTTTTTTTTCACATCAGAGCAAATAAACAACTAGAACATGCATGGAATGTAACGTGTGCTTAAAATTCTACAAACTTTTGTGCTGGTTTCACCAATTTTGGAAGAACTAAATGGAAACTACAGGCCAACCCATCCAGAATGTTGGACTCATGGGTTGTATGATTCTTTTTAATAAGAGAAATATATTTCATCTTAACTCAAATAGCAACCGCTTTAAGAATTTCCACAGCTTGGTCACTTTGTTTGTAAATACTTTTTCCAATTTTGATTCCCCAGCCATTAGCTTCTCCATTTTATTTTGAATGTTGCATGCAATGATACACAGGCAGTTTATTAAGTTTGCACTGACACCTTTTATACTTCAATTTTCACAAAAAATCTCTTTACACTTCTCGTCTGTGGCAATATTTATTCTTCATTTTCTTCTTGATCTAAGTCCCACATCGAAAGGGTTCCTAGGGAGCGAATATGACCCCTCAAAGATCAACAAGGCGGCCTTTGTGTGGAGCCACAAGAGATGGGGGAGATACTAAATGAGTATTTAGCATTTTGTTTTCTGTGTTGAAGGATACGGAAGATATAGACTGTAGGGAAGTAGATGTTGACATCTTGAAAATGTCCATATTACAGAGGAGGAAGTGCTGGTTGTCTTGAAATGCATAAAAGTGGATAAACCCTCAGGACCTGATCAGGTGTACCCTAGAACTCTGTGGGAAGCTAGAGAAGTGATTGCTGGGCCTCTTGCTGAGATATTTGTATCATCGATAGTCACAGGTGAGATGTTGGAAGACTGGAGGTTAGCTAACGTGTGCCACTGTTTAAGAAGGGTGGTAAAGACAAGCCAGGGAACTATAGACCGGTGAGCCTGACGTCAGTGGTGGGCAAGTTGTTGGAGGGAATCCTGAGGGACAGGATGTACATGTATTTGGAAAGGCAAGGACTGATTCGGGATAGTCAACATGGCTTTGTGCATGGGAAATCATGTCTCACAAACTTGATTGAGTTTTTTGAAAAAGTAACAGAGGATTGATGAGGCCAGAGTGGTGAACGTGATCAGTATGGACTTTAGTAAGACATTTGACAAGGTTCCTCATTGGAGACTGGTTAGCAAGGTTAGATTTCATGAAATACAGAGAGAACTAGCCATTTGGATACAGAACTGGCTCAAAGGTAGATGACAGAGAGTGGTGATGGAGGGTTGTTTTTCAGACTGGAGGCCTGTGACCAGTGGAATGCCACAAGGATCGGTGCTGGGTCCTCTACTTTTCAGCATTTAGGTAAATAATTTGGGTATGGACATAGGAGGTATAGTTAGTAAGTTTGTAGATGACACCAAAATTAGAGGTGTAGTGGACAGCGAAGAAGGTTACCTCAGATTACAACAGGATCTTGATCAGACCAGTGGGCTGAGGAGTGACAGATGGAGTTTAATTTAGATAAATGCGAGGTGCTGCATTTTGGGAAAGCAAATCTTAGCAGGACTTATACACTTAATGCTAAGTTCCTCGTGAGGTGTTGCTGATCAAAGAGTGCAGGTTCAGAGCTCCTTGAAAGTGGGGTCGCAGGTAGATAGAATAGTGAAGGCGGCGTTTGGTATGCTTTCCTTTAATGGTCAGAGTAACGAGTACAGGAGTTAGGAGGTCATGTTGTGGTTGTACAGGACATTGGTTAGACCACTTTTGGAATACAGTGTTCAATTTGGGCCTCCCTGCTATTGGAAAGATGTTGTGAAACTTGAAAGGGTTCAGAAAAGATTTACAAGGATATTGCCAGGGTTGGAGGATTTGAGCTATAGGGAGAGGCTGAACAGGTTGGGGCTGTTTTCTATGGAGCATCGGAGGCTGAGGGGTGACCTTCTAGAAGTTTATAAAATCATGAGGGGCATGGATAGGATAGTAGATAGACAGACAAGGTCTTTTCCCAGGGTAGGGGAGTCCAAAGCTAGAAGAAACAGATTTAAACTGAGAGGGAAAGATTTAAAAAGGGACCTAAGTGGCAATTGGAGGCTGGTACAATTATAGCATTTAAAAGACATCCGGATGGGTACATGAATAGGAAGGGTTTAGAAGAATATGGGTCAAATGCTGGCAAATGGGATTAGGTTAATTTAGGATATCTGGTCGGCATGGATGAGGTGGACTGAAGGATCTGTTTCCATGTTATACAGCTCTATGGAGAAAGTGAGGACTGCAGATCAGAGTTGAGAGTGTGATGCTGGAAAAGCACAGCAGGTCAGGCAGCATCCGAGGAGCAGGAGGACCCTTCCTGATGAATGGTTTATGCTCGAAACATCGATTTTCCTGCTCCTCGGATGCTGCCTGATTAGCTGTGCGTTTCCAGCACAATACTCTCGACTCTGTACAGCTCTGATTCCATAATTAAAATCTTAGAATTTGAAGGTTATGAAGATTGCAACCATAAGGAGATTTAACCCAAATTTGCCAACTTTATCTTGGGGACATTGAGTGACCAGGAACCTTTGAAAGTTAGCGAACAATGGAACAAAAGTCAGGGCTAGATGAAAAGAAGGTTATGAAAATTTAAGGAGGATGATGACGAAAAGAACATTATAAGTGTGAATGCAATCTTTTGTTAAGCAGTCACGGGAGATGGGCTGGCTAAAACTCTTTGGTGATTTTCTGCAGCACATCTTGGAGATGGTATACACTGCTGATATTGAGTGTTGGTGGTACAAGGAATGGATGGTTGTAGGTATGATGCCAATCAAGCAGCCTGCATTCTCCTGCATGGTATCAAGCTTCTTGAATGTTTTTGGAGCTGCACTCAACCAGGCAGGTGGGGAGTATTTCAACACACTCCTGACTTCTGCCTTGTAGATAATGGACAAGCTTTGGGGAGTCAGGTGCTGAGTTAATCGCTGTGGTATTCCTAGCTTTTTGACCTGCTCTTGTAGCCACTATGTTTATGTGGTGAGGCCAGTTGAGGTTCTGGTCAATTGTAACCCCCAGGATGTTGATAATGGGGGATTCAATTATGCTAATACCATTGAATGTCAAGGGGCAGTGGTTAGATTGCCTCTTAGTGATGGTCACTGCCTTGCATTTGTGGGGTACAAATGTTGCTTGCCACTTGTCAGGCAAGCCCAGAATTTGTTGTATTTCTCCTCAGTATCTGAGTGGTGGTGAATGGTGCTGCACATTGCACAATCGGCTAACATCGCCACTTCTGAGCTTATGATGAAGCAACTGAAGAAGGCTGGGCCTAGGGCACTAACCTGTGGAACTCCTACAGATATATCCTGGAGCCGAAATGACTGACCTCCAACAGCCACAGCAAATGTGCATTGTATGACTACACCTAGTACAGAGTTTACCTGCTGATCCCCATTGATTCCAGTTTTCCTAGGGCTCCTTGATGCCACAATCGAATGCAGCCTTGATGTCAAGGGCTGCCACTCTCACCTCACCTCTAGAATTCAGCTCTTTTGTCCTTGTTTGAACCAAGGCTGTATTAGATGCTGAGGGTTCCTGGTGGGGACTAGCCACCACTTAGCAGGTTATTGCTGAGCAGGTGCTGCTTGACAACATTGTTGGTGATTGACAATAGACTGATATAGTGGTATTTGGCAATTTTCCACATTGCCAGAAAGATATTAGTGTTGCGACTCTCCCACCCCAGGAAAGAGACCTTGTCTATTTATCCTATCCATGCCCCTCATGATTTTATAAACCTCGATAAGGTCAGCATTTAGTACTATCAGTGGAACGTCAGGGTCCATAATCTTTGCAGTATCCAGTACCTCCAACCATTTCTTGATACCACATGGAGTGAACTGAATTGGCCGAAGACTGATATTGGACCACTGGAGGAGGGCAAGGTGGATCATCTATACGGCACTTCTGGCTGAAGATTTCCACGAATGCTTGAGCTTTGTCTTTCGCACTGGTGTGCTGGGTTCATCTATCAGTGAGAATGGGGATATTCATGGAGATTCGACTTCCAAAGCATTGTTTAAGTGTCCACAACCACTCACGATCAGATGTGGTAGGACTGCAGAGCTTAAATCTGATGTGTTGGTTGCGAGATCACTTAGCTGTCTTTCACTTGCTGCTTATGCTGTTTGGCATGAAGTAGTCCTGTTTGGTGGCTTCACTAGGTCGACACTTCATCTTCAGGTATGCCTGGTGCTGCTCCTGGCATGCCTTCATGCACTCTCCATTGAACCAGGGTTGATCCCCTGGCTTGATGGTAATGGCTGAATGGGAGATACGCTGGGACATGAGGTTGTGGATTGCACTATAATATAATTATGCTGCTGCTGACCCACAGCACCTCATGAAGTCTTATGCCCAGTCTCGAGTTGCTAGATGCGTTCGAAGTCTGTCCAATTTAGCACAGTGATAGTGTCACACAACACAATGGAGGGCATTCTCAATGCAAAGGTGGGACGCTGCCTCCACAACGATTCTAGTGGTCATTCTTACGGTTACTGTCATGGAAGGCTATATCTGCAGCCACAGATTGGTAAGGATGAGGTCAACAATGTTTTTCCCTCACCACCTGCTGCAGACCCAGTCCATTAGCTATGCCCTTTCGGACCCGACCAGTTCAAACACTACATCTTGCACCCTTGCCACCCTCGGTGCTTCCTCCAGGTCTTCTTCAAATGAAGGAGGACTGATTCATCCACCAAGGGAGGACAATATGTGGTAATCAAAGGAGGTATCTTTGCCTATGTTTAATCTGAAGTCTTAAGACTTCATGAGAACCAAAGTAAATGTTGAGCTCCTCCATGGCAACTCCTTCCCAATGATATACCACTGTGCCACCAGCTTGGTCCTGCCGGTGGGACGGGACATATATAGAGGGATACTTATGGTGATGATGAAAAGTGTGGACCTGGAAAAGCACAGCAGATCAGGCAGCATCTGAGGAGCAAGAGTGTCGATGTTTTGAACTTAAGTGATGTCTAGGACATTGTAATGTATGAATCCATGAGTATGACTGTCAGGATGTTGCTTGACTAGTCTGTGAGACAGCTCTCCCAAATTTGGGAAAGCTTGAGATGGATGAATAGCAGAGAAACAACAGGAAGAGAGGCTCAATGTTAGGTCAGTGGGAGCTTAAGGCAAGCTTGGTTTCCTGGGAAGAGTTCGTGGTAAAGAGAGGTGGAGGTGTAGAGACAACAGAACACTGTCTCAATCTTAACACGAAAGAATCCATCCCAGGGCTTTCTTGCAAATGCAGTCAAGCAGCTAGGATTTGGAACTTTGAAAATGCAGCTCTAAGTGATTTTACTCCCAGGTTGGACTAAGAAGGATTGGAAAGTAATGAGAGATAAAGGACACAGATCTCTGAAAGTTGCCACCCAGGTAAATAGTGCGGTGAAGGAGGCATATGGCATACTGGCTTTTATTGGTAGAGGAATTGAGTTCTGGAGCCCTGAGGTCATGTTGCAGTTGTATAAGACTCTGGTGCGGCCGCATCTGGAGAATTGTGTGCAGTTTTGGTCGCCATACTATAGGAAGGATGTGGAGGCACTGGAATGGGTGCAGAGGAGGTTTACCAGGATGTTGCTTGGTATGTTAGGAAGATCATATGAGGAAAGGCTGAGGCACTCGGGGCTGTTTTCATTAGAGAAAAGAAGGTTTAGGGGTGACTTGATAGAGGTGATTAGGGGTTTAGATAGGGTTGACCGTGAGAACCTTTTTGCATGTATGGAGTCAGCTATTACGAGGGGGCATAGCTTTAAATTAAGGGGGAGTTGGTATAGGACAGATGTTAGGGGTAGGTTCTTTACTCAGCGAGTCGTGAGTTCATTGAATGCCCTGCCAGTAGCAGTGGTGGACTCTCCCTCTTTATGGGCATTTAAACGGGCATTAGATAGGCATATGGAGGATAGTGGGCTAGTGTAGGTTAGGTGGGCTTGGATCGGCGCAACATCGAGGGCCAAAGGGCCTGCACTGCGCTGTAGTTTTCTATGTTCTAAGTTCTATGATTAGATTCCCTACCGTGTGGAAACAGGCCCTTCGGCCCTACAAGTGCACACTGACCCTCTGAAGAGTAATCCACCCAGATACATTTCCCTCTGACTATAGCATCTAGCACTATGGGCAATTTAGCATGGCCAATTCACCTAACCAGCACATCTTTGGATTGTGGGAGGAAACCGGAGCACCTGGAGGAAACCCACGCAGACACGGGGAGAATGTGCAAACTCCACACAGACAGTTGCCCGAGGCTGGAATCAAACCTAGGACCCTGGTACTGTGAGGCAGCAGTGCTAACCACTGAGCCACCGTGCCAGGGATAGCCTTCTGACTGACAGCACAAATTAGAGGCCACATGAAATGACATGGACGTGAATACGTTCAGGAGAATTTCTCTGAAAGGACAAGGTAACCACTGAATCAGAAAAGAGGGGGCAACTTAAAACAAATTAGTGATTGTAATTACTGAGGATGAGCAGTAGTTTAGTAAGAAAGGTGAGAATGAACAATGTAGGATAAAATTAAAACTCACCCAATACCAGGTTAGAGTCCAGCAGGTTTATTTTGAAGTACATACTTTTGAGGCTCTGCTCCTTCGTCACGGGCAGGAACGTAGGACACAGAATTTATAGTAAAAGTTCCAAGTGTCATACAACTGATGCAACACCTACACACAACATAGGATGAGATTGGGATGGTAATGAGCGGGTGTTTCAAGAGGGGACTAGAGCAGTGGGATGAATGCAGAGATTAGAAATATGGGCATGAAACTCATGACACAGGGTGGGAAGAATTCTTAAATGTGGAGAAACCTGAAGGTGAATTATAGTAGGGGTGTTGCATACTGTAATGCTGTGGGAGACAGAAATAATACATAGCACCAATAGCCCAAAT
Organism: Chiloscyllium plagiosum; assembly: GCF_004010195.1. Classification (NCBI taxonomy): domain Eukaryota; kingdom Metazoa; phylum Chordata; class Chondrichthyes; order Orectolobiformes; family Hemiscylliidae; genus Chiloscyllium; species Chiloscyllium plagiosum. Next base: position 15,941,483 of record NC_057716.1, on the reverse strand, counting down.
ATCTACAACCAAATTAAAATGTTGAACCAGGACATGCACTACGAGAAAATAGAAATTCTGTTCACCCCACAACTGGCCATTGTAATTACTTGAATTAGACTAATGAATTACCACAACATAAAATCCCTTTCTAAAGTCAAAATATTCCCTGTTTACACTGATAATTGAAGAGTGTGACAGATCTTTCACCTGACCTTGTATCACCAGTATAAACATATTCAACACTGACAGAAAACCAATCCAAGATAAACCAAACCAAACCTCAAGAGTAGACTTCACATCTGAAACAATTCCGAGACAATATAGTGTAAACAAACACGGCTGTATGATTCTGCCGTAGCCTGATGTACAATGCAAGAAACTAACATTTCAGCAACCTTGCATTCATATGTTCAGAGAAAAAAAAGTAATGGTTAAATGAGTTTTACTCAGTCTTTCAATGCAATTTCAATTCCTCAATCAGAGTTTCTTGAATGCATAAACTAATTCGGGTGATGATATAATTCATAAACGCAGGCAGAGACATTTACAAACACAACATTGGGTTGAAACACAATTTTTTTGGTCCCTGAATACATTTAATTCCATGCCAAATAGTGCTCACTGAAACTGTACCCATGTCAGACTAGTCTTTCAAGCAACAAAGCACTGTGTATCTTATTATGTGTCTTATGCTTTGCACAACTTTGCACTTTTAAATCTTCTTTGAAAAAATTTCTCTTACGTCTTCTAGTACTTTTTTTTCAGTTTTCAAATATGGGGGAGGCTGAATAGGCTGGGGCTGACCTTATAGAAGTTTATAAAATCATAAGGGGTGAGGATAGGATAAATAGATACGGTCTTTTCTCTAAGTTTGGCGAGTCCGGAACTAGAAGGCATAGGTTTAGGGTGAGAGAAAAGATTTAAAAAGGGAGCTAAGGGGCAACCATTTCATGTAAAGGGTGGTGCGTGTATGGAATGACCTACCAGAGGAAGCAGTGGAGGCTGGTACAATTACAACATTTAAAATGCATCTGGGTGGGTATCTGAATAGGAAGAGTTTAGGGGAATATGGGCCAAATGCTGGCAAATGGGACTAGATGAATCCAGGATATCTAGTCGGCATGGATGAGTTGGACTGAAGGGTCTGTTTCCATGCTGTACATCTCTATGACTCTAGTAGAATACAACAT
>NC_057716.1:15928814-15937512 GCF_004010195.1 Chiloscyllium plagiosum | reverse complement strand
GGCACTTGGGGTTGTTTTCATTGGGGAAAAGAAGGTTTAGGGGTGACTTGATGATTAGGGGTTTAGATAGGGTTGACCATGAGAACCTTTTTCCACGTATGGAGTCAGCTATGCCGAGGGGGCATAGCTTTAAATTAAGGGGTGGTAGGTATAGGACAAATGTTAGGGGTAGTTTCTTTACTCAGCGAGTCGTGAGTTCATGGAATGCCCTGCCAGTAGCAGTGGTGGACTCTCCCTCTTTATGGGCATTTAAACGGGCATTAGATAGGCATATGGAGGATAGTGGGCTAGTGTAGGTTAGGTGGGCTTGGATCGGCGCAACATCGAGGGCCAAAGGGCCTGGACTGCGTTGTATTTTTCTATGTTTTTTTCAGCTCTTTTCTCTCCTTACAGATGCTGCCAGACCTGCTGAGATTTTCCAGCATTTTCTCTTTTGGTTTCAGATTCCAGCATGCGCAGTTATTTGCTTTTAACACTACTTCCCGCATAGATTTGATTAGGTTATGGGAGAGCCAACACTGTACTGAAACAAATCTTCCAACTTTTAGCTGATAAATGTGCTGGCTCAGATTGAAACAGTTGTTGGCCAAACAGGAAATGGAGCTTGAAAATAAAACATTGGAGTTTCTTTTGTCACTTTACAAACTCCCCATTTGAGTGGTCATTTCATCATAACAGTACAACTTACTGCAGGACTCCTCCCTGATTTCATGCAATGGTACAATCACGGATAGATCCTTGTAGCAAGTACAAAGTGATTAAAGAGTAAAGAAACCTTACTATAATCTGGCCATGCCTGGTGTAATGGACTTCTTGAAGAAAGGATCCTTATCAGAGGGACAGTGATTCACTGGTTCCTGGTAAAACAGGGTTGTTCTATGCAAAACTGACAGGACTCAATTCCCAGGGATTTGGAGGAATGGGAAGAGTTCTTAAAACATATTCTTAAGGGGTAAGACATGGTAGATAGAAATGAGGTCAGTCTCCAAATAAGCAGCATGCAATTTAAGACTGAGATGAGAGGAAACTTCTTCAAAGAGTTGTAACTATTCAAAACTGTCTACCTGAAAGCAGTAGATGCTCAGTCATCGAGTACACAGTGATGGAGATCAAAGATTTTGGGTACTAAGGGAACCAAGGGGTATGGGACAGTGTAGAAAAGGTGAAGTTAAGGCAGAAGATGATCTTACTGAAAGGTACATCAGGTTCGAAGGACCAAATGACTGACCAGCCCTTACTGTTTAGGCTCTTATGATTTGTATGAAAGACAAGTATTGGTCGGGACACAACACAGTGGAAAGCATCTAACCAAAGTGATGCCATATCTTTCCTACAATGTGCATAACCCACCAGTAATTTCTGAAAGAAAGACTTTACTTATCCATTTCTGTCCCTTCTGTGCATTCCTTCTCATGGTCAAGAACTTCTTGACAACTTCTTGAGTTGTGATGCAGAGGAGAAAGCTATGATGGATGGACGCTGTATGCAGCTAAGTGCCATTTCAATCGTGTGGTCACATTTTAATATAGTAATACAAAGTACAAGGAGGAAAGAGTTTTAGAAACTGAAATCCAATGTTTAATTCTTGCAACAGTTGCCTTAGGAACTGAAAGACACTGCTGGCTCATATCTATCTCCTTCAGAAAAAGTCACTTGTATTTACTTGCACATTGACAACACACCAGCAGTAAACTCAAACCCATGGTCAGTCAATGGGTTCTTTCAACAGCAAGATACAGGAACAAAATTCATCTGTTTTTACATTATCTGGAGAGGTTTGATTCTTCCTTCGAAGCAGATTACCAGCTGTTACACATTGCATTTGTTCCTGACATTGAGCAGTCCCGTTCTCTTGAAGGGTATTTGCTACAACAATGTATTGCATGCCACTATCCTGCTACAGGAGGTCTGTGGTGCTGACCTTATTGACATGCGCCTGCAATTCAGCACCCACTCCAATGACACGGGCATGTGTGCAATTGCTGACATCAATGACAGGTTCATACTTGTTGCCTCCCTGAGCATGTGACTCGGTGGTCCTGCAGCTGCCCTGCCTGCTGTCCCACTTCCAACCTCTGTCTCCTTTCCTCATGCAAACAACTGAATAGAAACCCTTTCCTCAGCTGTATTCTCAGTAGGGGTGACACGGTGGCTCAGTGGCTAGCACTGCTGCCTCACAGCACCAGAGACCTGGGTTCAATTCCCGTCTTGGGCAACTGTCTGTTTGCACATTCTTCCCGTGTCTGGGTGAGTTTCCTCCAGGTGCTCCGGTTTTCTCCCACAAACCAAAGATGCAGGTCAGGTGAATTGGCCACGCTAAATTGCCCATAGTGTTAGGTCCATTAATCAGAGGTAAAAATAGGGGGGTGGGTTTCTCTTCAGAGGGTCAGTGTGGACTTGTTGGGCTGAAGGGCCTGCTTCCACACTGTAGGGAATCTAATCTAACCTAACCTACTGCACCGCTAGCTGTGGTGTCACAGACTCTTCAACTGCATGAGCAGCACGTGCTGTGCCCCAGTAGTCATGGGGGCAGCAGATAACAAGCTACTCACTTAATTTGTTCCTCCAAGAGACCAGGTTCACACCTTCATCTGTGGAACTGCATCAGTGTATCCCAGCTTCAGCAGCATCGGTTTCCATATCTGGGCTCAGCAAAGTGTACAACAAACCAAGGTGTCATGATTAAAAAAAAAACAGTAAAATCACTTCCCCTCCCCTGCTCCAAGGTTTTTGTCTCAGAACTGCTGATTCTTAGGCGGTGGTATGTGTATGGAATGAGCTGCCGGAGGAAGTGGTGGAGGCTGGTACAATTGCAACATTTAAAAGGCATTTGGATGGGTATATGAATAGGAAGGGTTTGGAGGGATATGGGCCGGGTGCTGGCAGGTGGGACTAGATGGGGGTGGGATATCCGGTCGGCATGGACCGAAGGGTCTGTTTCCATGCTGTACATCTATGACCTGTACTGACTCCAGTGATTAAGCTCTGCTTTCGAAGTTTCACGGCCGAGATGGAACATGTCCTCTGACCAGAAGTCAGCACGGAATACATGGTGATTGGATTCCCACCAAGCCCTGTTTTTATTGAGCAGAAGCCAATTGAGGCAACCTAGTTAGCTACCTCGAATTTCTGGAATCAAATAGCATAGTCTGAAAAAAAAAACAAGCTCATAACAGCACTTTGGCAGCAGTGCCTTCTCCAACAAATCATGAGTTTGAGGCATTAATCATTTACCAAGTTGTTTTGAGTTCAACAGCACCCCACAACTTATGCATTTCACATTCAGTCTTTTTCCAGAAAGACTGAAGCGTCAGAAATCAGCAGAAAGAAACAGGATTCAGTTCACAGAATCCTCTGTTAAGAAACCTGTCATTGGCTCTCACAGCTGAGAAATATTTCTGTTGTTTTCCAAATTAACTTAGCCAAAGGGTATAATACAATAGGAGCAGCTTACAGTTTTCTGACCATAATTGATAGGATTTGGGTAGTTCCAAAGCCAAAATGTCAAATGCTTACAACATGTTGATGTCCTTTGCCTGTAGGCAAATGTTCTCAGCTACAGTCCTCTGCTCCTGCCAAGCAAATTTTCCTGGGTTAATCTACAGCACTTAATCACTGACATCGATAGTGGAAGCACACTCCCAATTAGCAAAAAAAAGAGGGGAAAAAAACACGCACTTTTAATGCAGGAGCCACATAATCTATTTGGGGCTGCTAAAATCCTTATGAAAGCAGGCATGTTGCACACAGGACTGTGCCTCTTTCGACCCTACTTAAATACGCTGAGTTGAACCCCAACCTTAAACGAATAAAGTTTACTGTGCTTTCTAGATCCTCCCAGGTCTAGCTGAGCAGTGGTAAGGATAACAGTCAAGAAGAAAAAGATAAAACAACACAGAGTTTCCCACTGTAGTTCACTATCCAGTGAATAGCGAGATTACTGTCAGTAGCTGCAGCTTTGCAAGGGCTGGGTCCTCAATACTGTTACATGGCAGCAGTGCTCAGTGGAACAGAAATATATTGACATGGGTGCACATTACTAAAAACGGCAACAAACCTCACTGTCCCTGCTACCTTTCATCCAAAAGGCGCTGACTCATGCTGACTGTGCAAAGCATCAGGAGGTGCTATTCCACAGAGGACCACAACTGAGACAGAACTTGTCTTTTCACCAGACATCCACACCTTCCAAGTGGTGTCATGGCAACAACGCTGACTCTCCTCACCCTAGCCTGGGGACTACTACAGAAAAGCAAACAAAAAAATTTGCATGACTCCAAGGGAAAGAGCAGGCTGGTAGGACTGATCAAGTATCTTTTCTCTTTGAGGTGACAAAGGCACAGGAAGTCAAATGACCTTCCTTTCTGTCTTGTACAATTGCATATTTAGGTTTGGCTGCACTTCTCCCGTCTCCCCACACTCCCCCCCCCCCCCCCGCCACTTTAATAGCTAGGTGAGGTTTGGACAGTGAAGTGAGGGATCTTGAAGAGCCAACCACCCATCAACCCTTCAACAACGTCTTTGTGGTGGAAATCAAGAATTAGAGATATTTTTAAAATTCTGCACTGAACACTCCCTGTTCATGGGGATTGGTTGATCCTTCAAAACTAGACTGCAACAAAAAAGAGAGAAGTCGTATTTGGGAAAGATGTTGTAATACTGCCGCTGTGCTAGCCTTCAACAAAACTACACAACAATGACCACACATCTAAGGGAGCAGCCATAACAGCCACCATTTTGCACCTCTCTTTAGCATTAATAATCCATCCTCACATCAGACCCACAGGCAACTGTTGTGTGGAAGTTCCAGAAAAATCAGATTCTATCACCTGGTGGCCACCATGTGCACACCCAGTGCAATCTAGACTTGGATTGGAAAACACGCATACAAGAAATAATTCACTCTGGACTTCAAAATTAAAGAAACAAGTTGTTCCTAAATACTGCCAATGAACTGTGAGGTCTAGGAGACGTGGGGATAGAGCACAGCAGGGAAGGTGCCCAGGAACACAGGTGATCACAATGCCATTGGCAGGCACTGAAAATTATAAAAAAGAATGAGGGTTAGAATACAGGCTTTTAAAACAAGAAAACTAAATGATTGGAAGTCATGCTTCAACAATACAAAGCCATGATCAGACCACACTCAGTAAGTAAAGTGTTTATTTCTGGGCATCTCAGGGCATGGAGGGACGGTAGTGTACATTTATCAGAATAATATCTGGACACCAAGGGCTAAATTACAAGGAGAGACTGCTGCACATAAACCAAGATTGTAGACTCTGGAATTTTGAAGGTGATGGGATGACTTGACATTAAGGCAAACTGAGGACAGCCAGACAGAAAATATTTTCACAGGCTGGGCAGCTTTAGGAATGAGCTTGACAAACTTTATTCACACCGCGACATCATTTGATGCTTGAAAATCGTCATGACCACCTCAATGAGGACTGAGACACTGGTATGCAGCTCGGAGGGGTGGGACAAGGGGGGTGCAGATGAATGTGGGGGCCAAATAGAGGGGGAGCACAGCAGTTATAATTTGAACAGAGCTCTACAGCAGCTATTGCTGCCTCAAAATTAACACCCAAAAATTTCAGTTTTATGGCACCAGCACTTTGGGAAGCTCTGGTTTTGAACTAAAAGCATAGTTTAAATATTGGAGCTAAATCATTCAGGAACAAATGGAGAAAAACTTCTATATGCTACTGCCGGTAATAAGTTTCAAACTCCCTTTCCAAATGACAAATGGTGCTTGACAATTTTTTTTTAAGGGTGCCACTGACTAGACCCACATGTATTAACCGCCCAGTGGGCAATTAGCGATAGGCAAGTCAACCACATTGCGATGGGTCTGGAGTCAAATGTAGGCCAGACCAGATAAGGATGGCAATTTCCTTCCCTAAAAGACATTCATAAACCAGATGGGTATTTTTTCCTGACTATTCACAATGGTTTCAATGGTCATCATTAGATTCTTATTTCCAGATTTTTATTGAATTCAAATTCCATCATCCACCATGGCAGGATTTCAACTCAGGATACTACCTTGGTCACTGGATTAACAGTCTAGCCATAATACCACCAGACCATTGCCTCCCTGTATTGTTAATTTGAAATCTGCGACAAGCTGATTTTTGTTAACCCAGAATATTGAGATGTGTGTGACAAGATGTACACTGGGTTCGGTCACAGATCAGTCAAGATCGTATTAAATGTCAGCAAAACAGGATGCAGAGGCTGAATGGCCTTCTCCTGTTCCTACTTCCAGCTTCTGATAGCACTGTACCACTTTGCTTTCTGGAATTATGCCAATATAAAATCCATCGCATGAACACAGATACAGAAAAAAGGGCAAATGAGGATCAAATTTCCCTGCTTGAACACCTATTTGCACATTGAATAAAATTAAATGGTGGTGGTGGTAGTGGTGGAGGTGGAGGGGGGAAGTCAGTAGGATTTGATTAACACAAGGTAGTATTACAATTCTTTGTGACCTTATTTATGGCCTTTTATCCTTCTGTACTTTTGGCATTATTGCCATGTTCTCTTGGCTACAATCACGTCCAAACAGCTTTGTTGAGAACAAGCAAATTGACATTGATGTACTTGCTGGTAAGGATCCAGTGCAAATGTACGTTGTCCACAGCCTGAAAGCAGCTGGTTCAAAACCCACGGCAAAAAACAAGAGATGCCTCAATATAGGGACTGTAATGGCAGGAAAAGAGGAGTGGTGAAGCTGAAATCAGCCTGTCTCTGTCTCAACTACTAATTACCATTCTTTTTCTGTATAAAAAGCTGCCCTACTCCCCCAATTTTTTTTTACATTTTATAAACTAAACAGAATCCAAATCAAAACTGGCTGGAAAATTTACAATCACTTGAGAATGAACGCCATTAGAAAGACTGGTCTAGCACTAATAGATATTCAGAACATGACATTTACAGGATGATACCTCACTGTGCTTTTGAAACCACACCACGGTGACCCACTGCAGCTCCAATTAACAACAGAAAAGGTGGCAATGCTCAGAGTAGGCAGTTTTACACACACACACACACACAGCAATTCCGATGTCACAATATTGAAATGTGGCACCTTGCTTATATCACTCAAAACAAAATAAGGGGCCATCATTGACCCAAAATACTCACTTATTGTGGTTTGACCTGCTCACTATTTTCAACACACTCTGCTTTTATCTCAGATTTCCCAACAACTGCATGTTTTGCTTTCATATCACTCAGACTATTGATGTATGTAATGCTAAAATTACTATTCTATACCCCCTGCTTTCCTTGGACACGGTCCCAATAGGGGCCGACCCCATGTTTAGGTAGCTGCCAGCCACTCAGTAGGATGCAGATTTCAGAGCCCCAGCTCACAGAGTTCATTAGAAGTTCTGGGAACCGCTACTTTCTCCTTCTGATCACAAGCACAGAACGCAAGGCAAGAGCAAAGTGACAAACTGCGACATCCAGCAAGTCCAACCTCACTAACATTGCGGCATCAAGCAGCTGATATTTTCTGAGGAAGGGTCACTAAATGTTAACTCTGATTTCTCTCCACAGGTGCTGCTCGACCTGCTGAGCTTTTCCAGCAATTTCCGTTTTTGTTTCTCTGGATATCTTTTTTCTCAACACCCCACTCCAACCTACTCCAGTGTTTGTGATCACAAAAGGTCAAGGCAGTTCCCACCTCAAAGAATCAAAACTGACTTAAATTGCATTGCAATGCATGGCAGTGCGATGCTGGCCTGTACATTCTGACAAAAACAGGCTAAATTAAGTTTGTAGGTTAGAAAATTAAGACACCAGGTAGCTTTCTCTTTTCAGTATAGTGTACCCTCTTGTCAAACTCTGAGTATCAGCTACGTGCTATGAAGGAACACAGACAGCACCATGAACAGATCTGTTTCCGTATGGGTGGCCAACACATTCCAACTGCATCTGTTAACCATGAGAGAGATTTATTGCAACAAACTGAAAAGAATGTTTAAATCCAACTCCATTGGATGATAAAAATAAATTCATTTTGAATTTTGAAAAAAAAAGTCACAAAAACTGTAACTCTACACAATTGGAACAAGGACAAGCCAAATGCATCACTGGAAATGCACATTACATTTATAACCCAAATTAACATTGGTTAAAAATTTGCTACACTTAATGAATTATTAGCTTTACTAAAAATAAAACTGAAGGGCACATATTAATTACCATAGTGTGTGGAAGGGTGGCAGGGTTCAAGAACATATTTGAGTGCTGGGAATGAAGGATACTGCACCCTATTTTCAACATCTAATAGAAGCCTGGAGAACAGTGAAATTATAGTTCAGTCAGAAGTCCATTCACTTGTACAAAGTTTAAATGAGGCCCAGGAACGAGCCACAGCTCAGTGCTATCTGCCTTAGCTTGTACTACTACAATGGAGGCAGCATAAATTCCTAGCCAGCTTTCAGCAAAGTGGGAACAGTGGCAAATTCAGACTCACCATCTGAGGGCAACATAATCAGTGGTCAGTTTTTCATAGAATGAATCCCCTCACTTTCCCCCTTCCCACATTGATCCTCACCCCACTCCCTTCTGAATCCGTCATCAACTCCACTCCGTTTCATCCTCCATGCACCTCTCACACTCTTCTGAGAGGATCCCCCTTCCCAATTGTTCGTCTCCCCAGTGCAAACATCTCCCCCCC
>NC_057716.1:15918747-15925454 GCF_004010195.1 Chiloscyllium plagiosum | reverse complement strand
CTCAGCCCCTTCCCCATCTCCCCTCTCTCTTTTCACCTTCCATGTCTCCTACCCACTCGGTGTCCCTCCCCCTCCTCATTTCAGCTCCTCTTTCGCTCTCCCGGTTTCCTCAATCTCTCTCTCTCCCTTCACGGTTTTCTCACACACAAAGTGCAGGAAGGGGGGTGGGGGGGAAAATGTAGAAACTCCCACCTGGAGCTCCCGATCCATTTTTCGGGTTGGAGTTGCCCGGCAGCCTGTTGCAATTGCCCCCCTGAAGCTGGATACAATGTAAGACTGGAAACAGTCACAATGTATCCCCGAAGACAGTCAGCGCTCCCTCCCGCCTCATCGACACAATCGGCGAGCACTGTGCGCGGCCCCGAGGCGCGCTGCCGGCGCCACCAACACAATGGAGAGGCGCCGCGCGCGGCCCCGAGGCGCGCCCACGCTTGCCCCGGGGCCGGTTTGAAAATGGGTCTTCCAGGTTCCCTGCAGCAGTGAAGGGAGCACAGTAGAGCAGGGTTTGAGTTACTTTGCAAAGAGAATGCTTTTCAGACACATCCCAGCTCCCACTGCCTCTGTCTAAAACTTATACACCCCTTCCTCTCTCCAAAGCACTGGTATCTAACGCACCAGCCCTAACAATAGCAACAGCCTCTGGGAAGTGAAAGCCGGCAGCTGTCCCTTTCTGGCCTTATTGCCCAACAGCAGCACCAAACACCAAATAACTGCTGATCAGAAACAAAATCAGAAATTGCTGGGTTAAGAAAACAACTCAGCAGATCTGGCTGCATCTGTATGCTGCCTTCTCTCTACAGTTGCTGCCAGACCTGCTGAGTTTTTACAGAATTTTCCAATATTGTTGCAGCACCATACTGACCCTTTCAACACCCCCCCCCCCCCTACTCTGAGAAGGAAGACTGCTTGCAGATTCTACGCAGTTACTGAAGATCCATTTTGCACACTCTCTCGTATGGCCCACTCTTAATGCTGTTTGGGCCATTTCTGGGTGCAGAGTCTGATGTAACACCAATGATGCTGGGGGAACGGCGCCCTGTTGCAGGTCACGGTTCTTCTTCCAAGTCTGGCCTCTAACTTGGTTATGTAGCACAGATGCGACAGTGACCACACCTAGATATCCTGAGCTTGGAAAAGGTGCTATGGAAATGAAAGCCTTTATTTTTCTTATGAAGAAATTGTCATGCATGGCGACTTTTTCAAATTTGTAACTAAAAATTGTAATTCGTAATTAAACAGAAGTATAAGCCCCGATTTTTAAAGTGGGGTTAAAGTGTAAGGATTGGTTGGAGAGGTGCGTGTCAGATGGGTTCCAGCCCCTGATATGGGATCTAATATGAATTAATGCAAAGCTTCATTTTAGTGGATCAAGTACAAATCCCAGGCTCACACAGCTCAACCAGCGCCAATGGTGTCAGGTCAATGAGTGAGAATTGGACAAGTGTGGCAGATGGTAACTCCTCGCTCAGCCCTTTAACTATCAAAATAGCGATTAAAATCAGCCCATATTTCTTCTTAAATGGAAGTGAATTTATGTGATCGATCAACGTAGACTCACAATAGTATGGAACAGTATGCGATATATTGGTGGTATGAGGGGAGGAGGGTGGGGGTAGTATTTTTGAGTGCCAGGAACATCCTGGTCCTTAAAACAGATTGTGAAGTTTGCCTACAAATGTCCAAACTGATAACTCCTTTATCGTTTAGTTAAACGAGTACAAGAAACATTTCTGCTTTTCAGAGCATCCCATTTCTGGTGCTAAATTAGCTGATAATGATACATTCCTCTGTTTAAAATCTTGGGGAAATATATTACTCAGCCTGTTACCAGATTCTGCTTTAAATAGACCAGTTCTAGACATGTCACCACTTTTTTTGATGAATGTTGCTCTTAAAAATAAATACTGCTCCATTTGCTTCAATGGTTTTGCTGTCCTTTTCTATCTTTGCATTAATAAATCTCACACCTGCTCAGTGTTAAAAGTCTTGTCTTACAGCATTACACAGCATCTCAAGAGCACAATATATATATTTGTACTTCATTTACCAGTGGGAAGGTCCTGAGTGAATATGGTTCACTTTATAAATTTTAAAAGAATGAGACTGTGAATATCACTGATTCTAATAATTAATTAGTAAGCATGTTGCTTTGTTTCAGCAACTTTCAAGAGAATAGCTACAAGCGAAACATCAGGTTCAGCAAGTTAACTCTATCTGCCTGAGTAAAGACTATTGCACAGAACCAGTTATAACCCGTTTTGAAGTGTAATCAAGCCACGCCCATAACCAGCAACACAAACAGAAATTGCTGGAAAAGCTTAGCATCTGTGGAGAGAAATCAGAGTTAACATTCAGTGACCCTTCCTCAGAATTCCCATAACTATGGTTCTCTCCAAAGTTTATTTTATTCATTCAGGGGACGAGGGCATTGCTGGCCAGGACAATATTTATTGCCCATTCCTAATTGCCCAAAGGGCAGTTATTAGTCAACCACATTCTGAAGTCACACGTAGACCAGATCAGGTAAGCTTAGCAATTTCTTCCCTTAAAGGCATCAGAGAACCATATGGAATTTTCCAGCATTAGACATTGTTTTAATAATCATCATTAGACTCTGAATTTCAGACTTTTAATGAATTCATATTCTGGCATCTGCCATGGTCCCCAAAAACATACCTGAGCCTCAGGAATAATAGTCTAGCAATAAAACCACTAGACCATTGCCTCTCCCAATGTTGAAAAGTGTAGTGTAATTGCCAGAATTGAAGGGGCTGAATACCAGTGAGAACGTATTTGTTTCATTTAAGGTATTGCTCATGGGAAATCCCTAACAGCACTGCCATCCCACCAACCAATTTCTTAGAATCCCTTCGGTGTGGAAGCAGGCCATTTGACCTGACACCAACCCTCCAAAGAGCAGCCCCCAGACACAACCCCCCCCCCCCCCCCCCCCGCCTTACTTCCGTTTCCTTGTAAACCTGCATTTCCCATGGCTAACTCACCTAGCCTGTAAATACATCCCTGGACACTATGAGAAATTTAGCATGGCCAATCCACCTCACCTGTACATCCTTGGACTTTGGGAGGAAACCAGAGCACTTCAAGGAAACCCATTCAGAAACAAGGAGGATGTATAAACTCTGCACACACAGTTGCCCAGGCTGGAATCGAACCCAGGGGTTCCTGGCACCCAACATCTTTTATGGCTTTGGATTTGGCTGGTACTCAGCCTTCTGCCTTAAATGAGTCAGCACAGCTTCAGTCCCATCAGCTTTTTTGCCATCTGAGACGTCTCCATTTGCTGGAAGTTTTCTTAAATGGCGTGTTAAAGCCAGAAAATTTTACCATCATCACATGACCAATTTCTGGTCATCTGTGAAGATACTAGCAAAGGCAAATTATTCAAGTAGAATTTAGAATTTAGAGTTAGATTTTATTGTCGCATGTACTCAAATACATGAATACAAGAGTACAGTGGAAAGTGTACAAAGCCACCATTCTATGGCACCATCTTAAAATACAAAACTTGAATTTAAAAGGAAACAGGAGAACAAATAAAAGAAACAGAGCCAAAATGAAAAAGGAAAACATCCAAATGTTAAAATTAAAAACTGCCACAATGATGGTTCATTGAACACTGAGCCATAAATCAGAACATTTAATGCATAGAAGGAAGCTGTTTAATTTATTATGTCTGTGCCACCCCCACATTAAAATCTATCCACCCTAATCTCACTTCCCAGCTCTTGGTCAGTATCCCTGTGGGTTATAGCATTTTCACATCTTCACTTGAAGAAAGGAACAAGAAGCAAGTATTGGAACAAATGGGCTAAAACTGCCTTATTGTCAGCTGTGACTCAGTGGGTAATGCTCTCAGTTCTGAACCAAATGGTAATGGGTTTAACTTGCACTTGAACAGAGAAGAATAATTGTTAGAAAGAAAGAATAAGTAGGGAACAGTTGTTAAGCGTTTTTCTATTGTCTTATTAAAGAAACAAAGTGAGGGTGAGTCCAATAGAAAGTCAGTCCGGGAAATTAATAGTGGAAGGTAAGAAGATGCCTGATGAATTAAGCAGAAATCAGGAAATGTATAGGATGGAGTAACTCAAGGAAACTACACTCAGCAAGGAGACAGAACTGAGTAAATTGTTGGAGCTACAAGCTAACAAATCTGGGTCTGGTTGAATCCTAGGGTCTTAAAAGAAGTGGCTAGTGAAATAGTTTAATTTTCCAAACTCCCATAGAACTGGGGAAGGTTCCATTAATTTGGAAATAAGCAAATATAACTCATTTATTCAAAAAAAGGGGGAGGTAGGAAGCAGGAGGTTATGGGCTAATTAGTTTAAATCTGTGATAGGGAAGACATCAGAAACTATTACTAAAAATGTTCTCACAGGGCATTTGGAAAAGTGATCAGACTGAGTCAATGCATAATATTGTGAAAAGGAAGTCATTTGGAACCAATTTAATGGAAATTATTTATGAAAGTAGCATGCAATATGTAGAAAGGAGAAAAAGTAGATATACTGTACTTAGATTTTCAGAAGGCGTTTGGTTAAGCACAACATCATATAAATAGACAAGGTCTTTTCCCTGGGGTGGGGGAGTCTAGAGCTAGAGGGCATTGGTTTAGAGTGAGAAGGGAAAGATATAAAAGAGACCGAATGGGCAACTTTTTCAGAAAGAGGATGGTGCATGTATGGAGTGAGCTGCCAAAGGAAATGGTGGAGGCTAGTACAATTGCAACATTTAAAAGGCATCTGGATGGGTATATGAATAGGAAGGGTTTGGAGGGATATGGGCCAAATGCTGGCAAATGGGACTAGATTAGGTTGAGATATCTGCTCAGCATGGATGAGTTGGACCAAAGGGTCTATGTCCGTGCTGTACATCTCTATGACTCGGTACAGTCAGAGAGTCATAGAGATGTACAGCACAGAAACAGACCCTTCGGCCCAAATCCTTAATTCTATTTGCAAAAGCTATCTTATGTCTCCTTTTTGCCCTCCTGATTTCCCTCTTAAGTACACTCCTACTTTATACTTTCTAAGGATTCATTCGATCTATCTTGTCTATACCTGACATGTGCTTCCTTCATGTTCTTAACCAAACCCTCGATTTCTTTAGTCATCCAGCATTCCCTATACCTACCAGCTTTTCCTTTCACCCTGACAGGAATATACTTTCTCTGAACTCTCATTATTTCATTTCTGAAGGCTTCCCATTTTCCAGCCGTTCCTTTACCTGCAAACATCAGCCCCCGATCAGCTTTTGAAAGTTCTTGCCAAATGCCATCAAAATTAGCCTTCCTCCAATTTAGTACTTCAACTTTTCAATCTGACCTATCCTTTTCCATCACTATTTTAAGTCTAATAGAATTATGGTCGCTGGCCCCAAAGTGCTCCCCCACTGACACCTCAGTCACCTTCCCTGCCTTATTGCCCATGAGTAGGTCAAGTTTTGCATCTTCTCTAGTAGGTACATCCACATATTGAATCAGAAAATTTTCTTGTACGTACTTAACACATTGCTCTCCATCTAAACTCTAAACACTATGGCAGTCCCAGTCTATGTTTGGAAAGTTAAAATCCCCTACCATAACCACCCTATTATTCTTACAGATAAGTGAGATCTCCTTACAAATCTGTTTCTCAATTTTCCTCTGACTATTATGGGGTCTATAATACAATCCCAGTAAGGTGATCATCCTTTTCTTATTTCTCAGTTCCACCCAAATAACTTCCCTGGATGTACTTCCGGGAATATCCTCCCTCAGTACAGCTGTCATGCTATTCCTTATCAAAAATGCCACTCCCCCTCCTCTCTTGCCTCCCTTTCTATCCTTCCTGTAGCATTTGTATTCTGGAACATTAAGCTGCCAGTCATGTCCATCCCTGAGCCATGTTTCTGGAATTGCTATGATATACCAATCCCATGTTCCTAACCATGCCCTGAGCTATAGAGTCATAGAGTCATAGAGATGTACAGCATGGAAACAGACCCTCCGGTCCAACCCATCCATGCTGACCAGATATCCTAACCCAAATTAGTCCCACCTGCCAGCACCCGGCCCATATCCCTCCAAACCCTTCCTATTCATATACCCATCCAATTGCAATTGGATGTTGCAATTGTATTAGCCTCCACCACTTCCTCTGGCAGCTCATTCCATACACATACTACCCACTGCGTGAAAAGTTTGCCTCTTAGTTCTCATTTATATCTTTCCCCTCTCACCCTAAACCTATGCCCTCTAGTTCTGGACACCCGACCCCAGGGAAAAGACTTTGTCTATTTATCCTAACCATGCCCCTCAAGATTTTGTAAACCTCTATAAGGTCACCCCTCAGCCTCCAACGCTCCAGGGAAACCAGCGCCAGCCTGTTCAGCCTGTCTCTGTAGCTCAGATCCTCCAACCCTGGCACAGCCTTGTAAATCTTTTCTGAACCCTTTCAAGTTTCACAACGTCTTTCCGATAGGAAGGAAACCAGAATTGCATGCAATATTCCAACAGTGGCCTAACCAATGTCCTGTACAGCCACAACGTGACCTCCCAACTCCTGTTCTCAATACACTGACCAATAAAGGAAAGCAATACCAAACGCCTTCTTCACTATCCTATCTACCTGCAACTCCACTTTCAAGGAGCTATGAACCTGCACTCCAAGGTCTCTTTGTTCAGCAACACTCCCTAGGACCTTACCATT
>NC_057716.1:15875930-15917176 GCF_004010195.1 Chiloscyllium plagiosum | reverse complement strand
TGAGGGGCTGTGTTCTCTCCATAGTTACCCTTTTGTCCTTAATGTATTTGTAAAAACCCTTTGGATTCTCCTTAATTCTATTTGCCAAAGCTATCTCATGTCCCCGTTTTGCCCTCCTGATTTCCCTCTTAAGTATACTCCTACTTTCTTTATACTCTTCGAAGGAGTCAATCAATCTATCCTGTCTATACCTGACATATGCTTCCTTCTTTTTCTTAACCAAACCCTCAATTTCTTTAGTCATCCAGCATTCCCTCTACCTACCAGCCTTCTCTTTCATCCTGACAGGAATATACTTTCTCTGGATTCTTGTTATCTCATTTCTGAAGGCTTCCCATTTTCTAGCCATCCCTTTACCTGCGAACATCTGCCTCCCATCAGCTTTTGAAAGTTCTTGCCTAATACAGTAAAAACTGGCCTTTCTCCAATTTAGAACTTCAACTTTTAGATCTGGTCTATCCTTTTCCATCACTATTTTAAAACGAATAGAATTATGGCCTCTGGCTCCAAAGTGCTCCCCCACGACACCTCAGTCAGCTGTCCTGCCTTATTTCCCAAGACCTGCCTTCCCTGTTGGGCCTCTTGCATTGAAAAAAATGCAGTTTAATTTATCAGTCCTACCTTGTCCTCTGCTTTGTTCATGCCTGCCCTGACTGACTCGCTTCTTTTCTCAACTGTACCAGTCTCAGATTGATCTTTTTCCTCACTATCTCCCTGTGTCCCACTCCCTACCATAATAGTTTAAATTCTCCTGAGCAGCTCTAGCAAATCTCCCTGCCAATATTTTAGTCCCTTTCCAATTCAGGTGCAAGCCGTCCTTCTTGTACAGGTCACTCCTACCCCAGAAGAGATTCCAATGATCCAAAAAATGTGAATCCTTCTCCCATACACCAGCTCTTCAGCCACTCATTCATCTGCTCTATCCTCCTATTCCTACTTTGACTAGCTCGTAGCACTGGGAGTAATCCAGATATTATCACTCTTGAGGATCTCCTTTTTAAATTCCTGCCTAACTCTCTGTAATCTCCCTTCAGAATCTCAACCTTTTCCCTTCCAATGTTGTTGGTTCCAACGTGTGCAATGACCTCCTGCTGGTCCCTCTCCCCCTTGAGAACATTCTGCACCCTCTCTGAGACATCCTTGATCCTGGCACCAGGGAGGCAACACACCATTCTGATTTTTTGCTGCTGGCCACAGAAACATTTGGCTGTGCCTCGGACATAGATTATTGTGGTAAATAAAAGCTTAGAGTGTAGAAGGTAGCATGTTGGCATGGATAGAAGCTTAGCTGCCGAATAGGAAGCAGGGTGTAGCAATAAGTGGGTCTTTTTCGAGTGGCAGGATGCCACAAGCTGTACGTCACAGGATCAATGGTGGAGCCTCATTTGTTTTACTACAGACATAGCTAACTTAGATGAGAGGACCTTTGTTAAATTTGCTGATTGCACAAAGATAGCTAGGAATGTAAATTGTGAAGATGACACTATAAGGATATAAAGGGACATATGTTAGATGAGAAAGTGGGAAAAGATTTGGCAAATGGAGCAAAGTATGTGAAAATTTTAAATTAGCCATTTTGACAAGAACAGTAAAAAATAGAAGTGGGTGGCATGGTGGCTCACTGCTGCCTTACAGCACCAGGAACCTGGGTTCAATTCTACCTTGGGTGGCTGTCCGTGTAGAGTTTACACGTTCTCCCCATGTTAGTATTGGTTTCCTCTGGGTGCTCTGGCTTCCTCCCACAGTCCAAAGATGTGCTGGATCAGACATGCTAAATTGCCCATAGTTTCCAGGAATGCGCGGGCTCTATAGATTGACCATGGGAAATGCATGGTCTATTCAGAGTTCAGATGGGGCTGGGTGGGATGGTTTTCAGAGGGTCAGTGTCAACTGAATGGACCCAATGGTTTGTTTCCACACTGTTTGGATTCTATGAAGCATGTCAATGAAACACTTCTCAATTGCAGAGTTCTAAGAGGTAGAGAGATCTGTGTATCTTAGTGCATAAATCAGAAAAGGTTAGTATGCCAGCACAGCAAGTAACTAAGAAAGCTAAAAGAATGTTATCGTTTATTGTGAAGGGAGTTGATTACAAAATTATAGTGGCTATGCTTCAGTTATACTGGGTCAAAAATCACATGACACCAGGTTATAGTCCAACCAGTTTATTTGAAAACACAAGCTTTCAAACCCCGTTCCTTCTTCAGGTGTTGTACAGAGCATTGGTTAGAGCACATCAGGAGCACTGTGTTCAGTGTTCTTCCCTTTCTTGAAACAAATATGTAAATGTGTTGGAAGCAGGTTAGAGAAGGTTTACTAGATTAATGCTCAGAATGGACAGCTGGTCTAATGAAGAAAAGGTTGGACAATCTATCCTTACATTCACTGCAGTTGAGAAGAGTAAAAGTGACTTAACTGAAACATTTAAAATCTCAAGGAGTTTTGACAGAGTGGATCTGGAAAAGATGCTTTTTCTTGTGGAAGAATCTGGAAATACCAGTCGCTGTTTAAAAGTAAGCTGTCCATTAACCATGAAAAGCTTTCATCACAGAGGGTGATGGGTCTTTGGCATCCTTTTCTTCAAAGGGGAGTGAAAACAGAGTCTTTAAATATTTTTAATGCAGAGGTAGATAGCTTCTTAATAAGCAAGGTGGTGAAAGGTTATCAAGTGTCGGTGAGAATGTTGAGTAATCAGATAAGTCATGAATTATTGAATGGCATAACAGGTTAGAGGGGTTGAGTGGCTTTATCATAGAATCCCTACAGCCATTAGGCCCAACAGGTCCACACCGACCCTCAGAGGAGTATCCCACCCAGACCTATTCCCCTACCCTATTACTCTACATTTCCCCTGACTAAGGCACCTAACCTACACAACCCTGAACACTATGCTCAATTTAACATGGTCAACTCACCTAACCTGCACATCTTTGGACTGTAGGAGGAATCTGGACCACCCGGAGGAAACCCACATGGACACTGGGATAATGTGCAAACTCCATACAGACAGTCGCCTGAGGCTGAAATTGCACCCAGGTCTCTGACGCCGTGAGGCAGCAGCACTAACCACTGAGCCACCATGCTACCCCTACTCCTGCTTCTAATTCATCTGTTCATGTGTTTGCAAGATCTAGACTAGCACAGCAGCATGGTTCTGAGGGATTTTTTGATATGTCAGCTATCAGATGAAATTAGAAATCAAAATCCTATCTCCCATTTTCAAATGGTTGTAAAAAGATCTCACAACAATATTTCAAAGAAAAGCAGAAGGGATCCCTTTATTCCTGGCCAATATTTATCATCCAAAACTGGTAATCTGGTCATTGTCACATTGCTTTTTGTGGTAGCTTACCTTGTCCATAATTGGCTGCCATATTTCTTACAACAGTGACTACAGCTCAAAAGTTCTTAATGAGCAATAAAGCAGTCTTTGTACTCTTGGAGTTTGCAAAAAGCACGATGTAAATGAGTATAGTTGTTTATTGCTTTTTACAGAAGACCCAGAATCATTTTAAAACACGCATTGCATTGATTGTCAGATGTTTACCATTCTCTACATGAGACGGTGCATTGTTTATTCTTGTTAATAGATCTAGATGATGGAACCAAAAAGGAAAATCAAACATACTGATTGTGTTTGCTTTACCAATTGAATGAAATCAAACATGTCACCTCCTTTACTTCTAGCTGAAGAGGAATAATGTGCAACTAATAAACTCTGAACCCTTGCATTTCATTCCATTTACTCAAACAATGGTTACAGCATTGAAAAATAGTTGTTTTCAAGATTGTACCCATTGTTGTTTTAACATTTTGGTAAGTAGCAGATCTACATTAGAACATGAGCAAGAAGAGGAAGGAGATGAAGTACAATATAAACTCTGAGTAAATCTCCGACAGTCAGAATGTAAAAAGCCACAGTGCTTCTCGGAACATGGACATTTCTACGTTTCAATACCTCTGTCACCTTCTCAGGACAACGGTAGTGGGCAAGAAATGAATCTTTGCAAGCAACGCTCACATTCCAAGCAAACTAAGCCCGTCTAGAATCAAATAGTTTTAATTCTAATCCAAACAAGAACTCTTGGCTGAGGTCACAATTATTGCATGATGCACTGACTCAAATGTCAGAGTTCAGTGTGACTACATATACCTGCTGTCTTCATCTGTTGTAAATAATGTGTAACTCTTAACGGGGTAGTGATTGGTTTCACAAAAGCCTTTCCTCTGACATTACGAAAGTATTGATGTGTCATTGGAGTACAGTCTTCTGGGAACTGGTTGCTAACTTTTCAAGCATCTGTTTTCCACATGGGAACTCCCGACAAGCAAGAGTCAATAGTCTGTTTAATTATGGGTGAAGGTTTTGGAGTGGTGGATGAGGGATGCCTCAGAATCAAACATGGTCATATTCTTAATGAGTCGGACAAAGTGAGGACTGCAGATGCTGGAGATCAGAGTCAAAAGCTGCGATGTTCCTGATGAAGAGCTTATACTCGAAACATTGATTCTCCTGCTCCTTGGATGCTGCCTGACTGGCTGTGCTTTTCCAGCACCACACTTTTTGACCTATATTCTTAATGAATGTCCACTAAACAGGTGAAATCTAACCCTGAATCTAATATGTACATTCTATTGTAATGTCAATGACCTGAAACTTTAAGTCTGTTTCTCTCTCCACAGATGCTGAAAGACCTGCTGAGCTTCTCCAGCATTTTCTGTCTTTTCTTTTCAGCATCTGCAGAATTTTGTTGTTGTATTAATTTGTAAAATGTGCAGCCTTCCAATAGTAAAGACATCAAGAGCAGTCAGTAGCAAGAAGTTTTAATATTTTAAACATCAATATCCCTCTGAGGCAATTTTTAAACTTCAAAGGTGGCATTACAGTGGATTTCTAAACACTGAGATCTTGGCAAGGAATCTACTTTCTGGGAAGGTATATGTATCCTACTTCTTGAAAATTAAGTCTTGTACTTCCAGAAAAATGCCATAAATCCCTAATTCCATTGCCATAAAATGTACATTTATACCATTTATTTTCACTGCAGTCAATACAATGAATGGCATCATTTCTCTTCCTCTAGTTTAACTTACAACAAGTTCATGCTGCTGTACTCACTGACCTGTACTGGCTCCCAATTTGGTGTCACCTAACTTTAAAAACTCTCATCCTTATTTTTAAATCCTCCATGTCCTTGCCCCTCCCTATTTCTGTAATTTCTTCTGGCCCAGCAACTCTGTAAGATATCCTCTGAGAATAGATACAAGAACAGCTTTTTCCCTGCTGTTATTAGACTTCTGAATAGACCTCTTAAATCTTAAATTTGATGTTCAACTCTCTCTGTGCAGCTTCTCTGCAGGCCTAATCTAGTGCTCACCCAAATCCCAGCTCACACTGTCTTGGGTGAGATCCAAGACAGTGTGAGCGGCACGGTGGCACAGTGGTTAGCACTGCTGCCTCAAGCGCCAGAGACCCGGGTTCAATTCCCGCCTCAGGCGACTGACTGTGTGGAGTTTGCACGTTCTCCCCGTGTCTGCGTGGGAGGTCAGGTGAATTGGCCACGCTAAATTGCCCGTAGTGTTAGGTTAATAGGGGTAAATGTAGGGGTATGGGTGGGTTGCGCTTCGGCGGGTCGGTGTGGACTTGTTGGGCCGAAGGGCCTGTTTCCACACTGTAAGTAATCTAATCTAATCCACTAACTCAACACATATTGTCACATCAAGAGGCATTGTACTCTTCACTCTGTCCTATTATCTGAATGCAATTGTGTGGTTTGATCTGGCTGTACTGTAGGCAAAACAAAACTGTTCACTGTACCTAGGTACATGTGACAATAATAAATTAAATCAAATCTGCACAGTCCAATTCTAGCTGCAATGTTGGTGGCATTTTCCTTAGAGTCCTTAGCTTTGGAATTTCCTTGCTATAGCCCTCCGTTTCTCTGCATCTCCCTCATATTTTAATGTACTTCTTTTGCAATGCCCTACTCTAATGGTCTTGAGCACATAAGCCAGGGTGGCACTCTAGTGCTAGAATGAGAGAGTGCTGCAACATTGTGAGCTTCATCTTCTAAATGAGATATTAATCTGAGGCTCCATCTCCCTTCTGAAGTGGACATCAAAGATCCGATTTCACTCAAGAAGGAAGTTCTGCTGTTGTCCTGGACAATATTCATCCCTCAACCAACATCACTAAAACAGATTATCCAGTTGTGGGTTGCTCAGTGGCTAGTACTGCTGCCTCACAGCGCCAGGGAGCAGGGTTTTGTTCCCATCTCAGGTGACTGTCTGTGTGGAGTTTGCATGTTCTCTCCGTGTCTGTGTTGGTTTCCTCCCACAATCCAAAAGACGTGCAGGTCAGGTGAATTGGCCATGCTAAATTGCCCATAGTGTTAGGTGCATTCGTCAGGGGGGAATGGGTCTGGGGTGGGCTACTCTTCGGAGAGTCGGTGTGAAGTTGTTGGGCCTGTTTCCGTACTGTAGATAATTTAATCTTATCTCCCAACAATATGAGGTACCTTGCTTTGTGTAAATTAGCTATCATACTTCTCCATTTTACAACAGTGACTTGAAAAATACTTTGTTTCCTGTAAAGTGCTTAGTCTGCCCTGAGGTTGTGAAATGCACTATAAGACATAAGTTCTACATTGTCATTATTTGTTTTTCTCACAGGTACATATTCCACCAGGAGTAACTGAAAACCATGGCCTTTCTTTCCCCCAGACCTAATCGAGTGCTCACCCAAATCCCGACTCTCATTGTCTTGGGTGAGATCCATTACCTCAACACATATCCATGTAACTGCGGACCATCCTTGCTCAATGTCACAACAAGAGGCATGCTTTCACTCACATAAGCACAGGGATCTTTCAAGTAGCAGCTGCATTCTTTCTGCTAATATCTTAGAAAGTGCACAGAAATAGAGCCATAAACAAATGTTTTTCATGACCAAAATGGAAACATTCCAACATGCCTTGCATTGTGGAGAAATCCCAGCAGGCTTCCAAGTACTCTAACAGCGTAAGCAGTAAAAACAGGAAGCACGGGATGATTTTGATCTGCAACTTTCAGTGCAGGGCTTCTGCATAATATTTCTGTCTGAGTTACACTTTCTTCCCAAATATGTAAAAGGTTAACTACGTAGAGTAGATCCGGCAGTATTTGATCTGATGGATTGTTTACATAACAGTTTGGAAAGTATACTACTGTTCCTGTTTTCTTCCACAGATACTGATTGAGAGTAATGTTGCTGCCTCCAATTATTCCATGTGGATATATACTTTCCAGTGTGTGACTGAGCTTGCAGTCCAGTTCAGTGGGCATTCAGAGGGGTGGGAGCTAGGAGCTCAGCAAGCTTCACTTCTTTGCATTTCTACTCCATCAGTGCTCAGAGTTCCACTTCATACATTGTACAACTGCGACAATCAAGCTAGCCTGACTACAACAGCAACCCTAAACTAGGAAAGAACAAGATAGTAAGCTATGAAGATGTGTTTAGCACGCTTGCCTTCATTGCTCAGACCTTTGAGTATAGGAGTTGAGTCATGTTGAGTTTGTACAGGACGTTGGTGAGGCCTTTTCTAGAGTACTGTGTGCAGTTCTGGTCACACTGCTGAAGGAAGAATATTATTAAACTTGAGAGGGCTCAGAAAAGATTTACCGGAATGTTGCCAGGAATAGAGGGTTTGAGTTATAGACAGAGGTTGGATTGGCTGGGACGTTTTCACTGGAGGGTAGGAGTTTGAGGGGTTACCTTATTGAGGTTTATAAAATCATGAGGGGCAGAGATAAGGTGAATGTCAAGGGACATTTCCCTAGGGTGGGGGGGAGTTCAAAATTAGGGGACATATTTTTAGGGTGAGAGGAGAAAGATTTAAAAAGGACATGAGTGGAAACTTTTTTGCACAGACAGTGGTTTGTGTGTGGAATAAACTGCCAGAGAAAGTGATGGAAGCAGGTAGTTTTAACATTTTTAAAAGATATTTGGATAAGTTCATGAATAGGAGATGTTTGGAGGGATATCGCTCAGCACAGGCAGATGGGGCTAGTTTAGTTTGAGAATATGGTCAGCATGGACTGGTTGGACAGAAGGGTCTGTTTCTTTGCTGTATGATTCTATGACTCTATGACTCCACTGAACACTGGTACAAATTATGAAAGTCAGGAAAGAATAAAATTTGCTTTAGACATAGTCTCCACCATAGTCTCATACTGGCTGAATATATTGATCATTTTTAAAACATCACTGATGTACAAACAATTTGGAATACTTTCCTAGGCCAAGGAATTGAGATAGAACTTGTTTCTAGCTAGATACATGTTTTTGAAAATTTTCCTCATGCCTTATGGGTATCGCCGATGATTGACTCATTATGATCCCCAACGTTGTCATCCAGCAAGCCAGTTGGCAGAGGAGGATTCTTGATAACAGTAATCAGCGTAAGGCATTTTTCTGGGCCTTGTGGTCTTACACTTCCCTCCTCAGTTGTTGATAGGAACTTCCCATTTTCAATTGTCTAACATCATCTTTCTATTTCTCCCTCTTGATGTACATCTTTTGAATCTGTCTTCATCACCTCCTTCAAATGATCACGTCTTAGAATATGGGCAATTCAATCTTGTTCCCTTTTCTAGTCAGTGTTCACTAAAGATGTTTCCACCTCCAATATCCTGGGACCCCAAGGTGGATGGTGAGGGATTATAAAAGTGCCAATCTTTCCTCAATCTTATATTTATTTACAGAGTGAAACATTAGTAGCATGCACCTCCTAGCTAAACCACGTTCAGTATTAGTAATTGTTTCCTTACATATGCTGAAATGCTGATTAATCCCTTCCATCTGCATAGCTATATGGTGCTAAATAAGAAGGGAATGATCACCTTAATGGGGTCACCTTATAGGCAACCAATAGTCAGTGAGAAATTGAGGACCAAATATGTAGGGAGATCTCAGCTATCTGTAAGAATAATAAGGTTGTAATGGTGGGGGATTATAACTTTACAAACATCGACTGGGGCTGAGGTGAAAACTTTGGCGCTGGAAAAGCACAGCAGGTCAGGCAACATCCGAGGAGCAGGAGAATTGATGTTTTGGGCATAAGTTCTTCATCAGGAATGTGATGCGCCACACTTTTCGATTCTGACTCTCCAACATCTGCAGTCCTCGCTTTCTCATAGACTGGGGCTGCCATAGTGTTAAGGGCTTGGATGGGGAGGAACTTGTTAAGTGTGTTCATGAAAAGTTTCTTCATCAATATATAGATGGCCTTACTCGAGAAGGAGCAAAACTTAACCTTCTCTTGGGAAATAAGGCAGGCCAAGTGACTGAGGTGTCAATGGGAGAGCACTTTGGGACCAGTGACAATAATTCTATTAATTTTAAAATAGTTATGGAAAAGGATAGGCCTTAGATAAAAGTTAAAGTTCTGCATTGGAGCAAAGCCAATTTTGACAGCATTAGACAACTTTCAAAATTTGATTGGGTCAGCTGTTTGTAGGTAAAGGCACGACTGGCAAGTGGGAGGCTTTCAAGTGTGAGATAATGAGAGTTTAGAGACATTACGTTCCTGTTAGAGTTTAGGGCAAGGTTGGCACAAGTAGGGAAACACTGGATGACCAGAAATATTGAGGATTTGCATAAAGCAAATGAAGGAGGCATATGTCAGGTATAGACTGCTGGAATCAAGTGAATCCCTTGAGGAGTACATGAGGAATAGGGACATACTGAAGAGGGAAATCAGGAGGGCAAAATGGGAATATGAGATAGCTTTGACGGATAAGGTTAAGGAGAATCCAAAGAGATTCCTCAAATGCATTAAGGGCAAAAGAAGGATTAGGAAGAGAATACAGCCCTTTAAAGATGAATGAAGCATGGAATCATAGGAGGTAAGTGAGGAATTGAATGAATATTTTGTGCCAGTATTTACTATGGAGAAAGACATGGAAGCTAGGGAACTTGGAGAAATAAATAGTGATGTCTTGAAATCAGTCTTCATTACTGAAGAGGAGGTGCTGGAGGTCTTAACATGCATAAAAGTAGATCAGTCATTGGGACCTGATCAAGTGTATCCCAACACATTATCGGAAGCTAGGGAAGAGATTTGGGCCCCGAGCAGAGATATTTTTATCATCGATAGCTATGGGTGAGGTGCTAATGTTATGCCTTTATTTCAGAAAAGCCGCAAGTAAAAGCCTTGAAATTAGAATCTGACATAGAACATAGAACATTACAGTGCAGTACAGGCCCTTTGGCCCTCGATGTTGCGCTGACCTGTCATACCAATCTGAAGCCCATCTAACCTACACTATTGCATGTACTTGTCCAATGACGACTTAAATGTACTTAAAGTTGGCGAATCTACTACCATTGCAGGCAAAGCATTCCATACCCTTACTACTCTCTGAGTAAAGAAACTACCTCTGACATCTGTCCTATATCTATTACATCAATGGCAGATAAGTTGTTGGAGGGGATTCTAAGAGACAGGATTGACATGCATCTTGAGAGATTCAGACTGATTAGAGACAATTAACATGACTTTGTGTGTGGGAAATCATGAAGCATGGAATCATAGGAGGTAAGTGAGGAATTGAATGAATATTTTGTGCCAGTATTTACTATGGAGAAAGACATGGAAGCTAGGGAACTTGGAGAAATAAATAGTGATGTCTTGAAATCAGTCTTCATTACTGAAGAGGAGGTGCTGGAGGTCTTAACATGCATAAAAGTAGATCAGTCATTGGGACCTGATCAAGTGTATCCCAACACATTATCGGAAGCTAGGGAAGAGATTTGGGCCCCGAGCAGAGATATTTTTATCATCGATAGCTATGGGTGAGGTGCTAATGTTATGCCTTTATTTCAGAAAAGCCGCAAGTAAAAGCCTTGAAATTAGAACATAGAACATTACAGCGCAGTACAGGCCCTTTGGCCCTCGATGTTGCGCCGACCTGTCATACCAATCTGAAGCCTATCTAACCTACACTATTCCATGTACTTGTCCAATGACAACTTAAATGTACTTAAAGTTGGCGAATCTACTACCATTGCAGGCAAAGCATTCCACACCCTTACTACTCTCTGAGTAAAGAAACTACCTCTGACATCTGTCCTATATCTATTACATTAATGGCAGATAAGTTGTTGGAGGGGATTCTAAGAGACAGGATTGACATGCATCTTGAGAGATTCAGACTGATTAGAGACAATTAACATGACTTTGTGTGTGGGAAATCATGTCTCACAAACTGGGTTGAGTTTTTTGAGGGTGTAACCAAAAAGATAGATGAGCACAGATTGGTTGACATTGTCTACATAGACATTAATAAGACCTTTGACAAAGTTCCTCATGGTAGATTGGTTAGTAAAGTTAGGTCACATGGGATCCAGGGAGAGCTAGTCAATTTGATACAAAATTGGCTTGACAGTAGGAGACAGAGAACGGTAGTGGAGGGTTGTTTTTCAGACTAGAGGCCTGTGACTGGCATTGTTCCACAAGGGTTAGTGCTGGGTTCACTTTCGTTTGTCATTTATATCAATAATTTGAATGAGAATATAGGAAGCATGTTTAGTAAGTTTGCAGATGACACCAATCTTGTTAGTAAAGTGAAGACGATTATCGCAGCGTACAAAGGGTTCATGATCAGATGGGCCAATAGTCTGAGGAGTGGTAGATGGAGTTTAATTTAGATAAATGCAAGGTATTGCATTTTGATAATACAAACCAGGGCAGGACTTACACAGTTAATGGTCAGGCCGTGGGGACTGTTGTCAAACAGGGAGAGTTAGGGGTGTTGGCACATAATTCTTTGACAGTGGTGTTACAGATAGACAGCATGGTAAGAAGGCATTTAGCACACTTGCCTTCATTGGTCAGAGCATTAAGTATAGGAGTTGGGACCTCATCTTTCAGCTGTACAGGGTGTTGGTGAGGCCATGTAAGAAGAAGTGCATGTGCCTCCTATCTGACCACCAACCTATCCATTTCCCATTAACCTCAGCCAGAACAGCTTAGTAATAAAAACAGAAATTGCTGGAAAAGCTCAGCAGATCTGGCGGCATCTTTGGAGAGAAACCAGTGTTAATGTTTCAAGTTGAGTGGCCCTTCCTCAGAACTCAGTGTCAGCTTTGGGAATATTAATATATGTCATTCGCGTGAAGCATCAGGGCAGTAACATAGAAGGGAATTAAAATAACTTGGACACCATTCATGGAGGATTCAGCCTTGCAGGTATTAGTTCCCAAGTAGGACATACAGGCAAACATGTGAGACTCCCTTTAACATCAGCAATACATTCAGCTGGTCACCATTATCCCTTACAAAAAAGCATGCCCAATTTACAAAATTTGCAGAGACTAGGTTTCACAGGTTAATGGACTTGCTGGTTCACCAAGGTCCAGCAGGCAATGATGGTATTCACATTGTGCAGGATCATCCACTCAGCTACCTCAGAAGGAAAAATTTAACTCCCTCAGAGATAGCAAGTGTGACAGCTTCCTCATCAGTGCCATAACAGAGTAAGCTCTGGTAAGTTTTTATAGAATCCTACCAGCCTCATATTCAAACTAATAGTTTATTTTGTATTGGGATAATCATATCTTGAAGGTTCTATTCTGTAGATGAGACATTATTCCGAGCACCGTTCTACTCTTTTGAAATCTATGTTCAAAATCCCTTAGCAATAATTTGAAGGGCAGGAAATCTTCTTGACGTCATTGGCAAAGATTCCTCATTCAAACATCACCCAAAGAAAAAGGTTAATGGCTTATTCATCTCGCTGTTATGTCTGAGAAAGTCCTGTGTGCAGTGTGGCTGCTAGGTTTAGTATGAAAATGAATCCATTCATTCAAATCAAATTTACTGGCTACAAAATGTTGAATGCTCCCACTGGTGCTCCTGTTGTCAATGGCAGTTTCTGTTTTACCATCCCAATAAAAAAAATGCATTTATTTACATTTTTGCTAATGTGTTACCATTAGCAGTTAATCCAATCACTAACTCATAGCCCTCAAACAAACCTCAAATCTTAACCACTATTCTTAAACATTACCAGAAGACTAATCCCAGATTTAGTAGTCATACTAATCCTAACACTATCCATAACCCTCCAAGCTTCTGAAGTTACATTCCTGTTACCTCACACAGGCGAAAGCATGTCAACCCAACTGCATATTTTAAACAGCACCCCAATTCCTAATCTTGGCCATAACCATGCCCTGACCCCAATTCTAAAATATACTCTTAAACCTAACCCCTAATTGTAACCCTCAAATTACATTCATGTATAGCCAACAATGTACTCCAGGATCGAAAGCAATTCTGGTAGCCAATTGTTGATGATACTTGTCAATTGTATTGATTAAAAAAACAATTAAATTAAAAATATCTGTGAACTGTCTGTAAACATTTTAAAGAGACAATAAAAATGTTGATAAATGTGATTTTTCTGTTAACCATTGAATGCCAAATGCCTTCAAATGGAGAAAGCATGTTTCACATGTGTGAATGAAAAATGCTCCACATAAACATGTTATCAGAGGAAGTGGTGAAGGCTGGTATAAATACAACATTTAAAAGGCATCTGGATGGGTCAATGAATAGGATGGGTTTGGAGGGATATGGGGTAAAAACAATGACTGCAGATGCTGGAAACCAGATTCTGGATTAGTGGTGCTGGAAGAGCACAGCAATTCAGGCAGCATCCGAGGACAGGCATATGGGCCAAATGCTAGTAAATGGGACTAGAGTAGTTTAGGATATTTGGTTGGCATAGATGAGTTGGACCGAAGGGTCTGTTTCCATGCTGTACATCTCTATGTCTCTAATCAGTCTGCTACTTCCTATCAATAGACCCTGCCCTGGAGATATCCACTGACTGCCACTATCTCACAGAAGTGAGAGTTTCATTCATTGCCCTCTGGTACTTGATGACTCCAATGTCAAGATACACAGAAGAGTGTCAGCTGGTGACTGGGAAGGTGAGAGCCCCAGTAGCACTCACGGAACAACGTCCAGGGAGAGGAACCTCAAACACATAATTTTCCTCTGGCTATCCCAACACCAGGAGGAAGTTGAGGGGTAGAGGCAGCCCATACAAACACACACACACACCATAATTTGGGATTATGGTCTTTGACTAATTTTTTGCTTGCTAATCCAGGATTATGAAGGGTGGATGTAGTTTGGAGATTAAACTTGTGATCTAATCACAGTCTCTGTCACATTGGTCTGGCTGTTGAGGAAGCAGAACCTGGTTTTATATGTATATATATATATATATATATGGAAACTTTATAAAACCAAAAAAACCCAACTCTCAAATTATATCTTCTGGATCAAGATAGCCCAAACCTGTGTGGTTCACCACCACACTGGACAATATCAGTAATGCTACGAAGTGATGATTTATTATGACCAATGATTTATTAGGATGATGACTCTCAATTTGTTTTGGTTCTTGATGGGATATCCCAAATCATTAGGTTCTGGGTGTCGTATGAATGATTAGGCTCTCCTTTGTTATTCATCTGCTTACTCAAATGGTCACAGTTGGGTTACTTTAAAAAGGATCCCTTCCTATTTAGATACCTTTCTCCAGGGTACCAAATGAAGCTATGTTTTAAAGAGAGCTGATTTAACCAGGCTTCCTTTAATTAACAATAAGAGTGAACTTGTTCATTACTAAACGTGAGAAAGGTGTTCTCACTATCAGTAGACTTGGGAGAATGGTTGAGGCATGCACATTGAAAGGATGAAAAGGAAAGACCACGGACAGTGACAGAGTGAGCTGACCAGTGAAGATATATACAGACAGCAAGGAGGATTTTAAATTCAACATCTTGGTGGAAAGTGAGCAGAAGGGGGTTGGTGAGGACACTATTGAGATTGACCAGAGGACAGGATATGGGTAGCAGGTTTTTATATAAATTAGGTGTCATTAGTAGGGAGTTAAAGAGCCAATTGAGGAAGTTGTTGAAGAAATTGTGTCTACAGGCTGGAAGGGTGCAGGTGAGGGTGGACATTTCAGCCTCCAATTGAATCTGTTCGCTATTAAAGTGCATCCATTTGTTCAGGCTGTTGCTGTGGCGATAATTATGCATTCTAGCTGCAAATCATATTGATTAAGTTCAGGTTATTGTATGCAACCTGGCTAAACTCCAACACTGTTTTTATCAGTATAATACAAAGCATTAAAGTCGATTGTAATTTGACATACTTTCACATACGCCCTTCTATAGAGCTAATCTGCTATGTATTCAAGGGACAACGATAAACTTAATAACAGAAGTAGAACTGAGTGAATTCAATGCATTCTGTACATGGGGTATGGGGGTGATCTTCATCTTGTACACTTTCATATTGCATTAACTTTAATACGAAAGAAACAAAAGTCTAGTGAAAATGTTAGGATGCCACTCCTCTTTACATTATTAATTAACGTTAATTTTGAACTTGTTTTTCCTTTGAGGATCTTTGTGTTTCTTCAACATTTATATTCTCGCACATTGCTCACCCTGCTGAATTTCGGACTTGTACCTGATAAACTGTTTTTTCTCAGCACATGTGCAACTACACAAAGAATGGATTTATTTTAGAGATGTAGTGAGACATATGATAAGCTGTCCTTGGTGCTGATGCAATACACTTTAAAAAGGAATCTTATCAGAGAGCTGCAGAGATGCATTTTCCAGTCTGCTGCTGGACCCCTGTAGGCAGAGGAGGCTTGTAAAATGAATTTTGTTTTCAAGGGAGCCAATTTAACCAGGCTTTTTGGAATTGAATAAGAGTGAGTTTATTATTTACTAAACATGTGGAAGGCTCTCTCACAATTAGTAGGATTGGGAAATTGCTATGGGTATACACATTGGAAAGGAATGGTCAGAGACAGCGACAGGGTGAGCTGACCTACTAAGGTACATAAGAGAGAGAAATGAGGATTTTGAATTCAACATCATGGTGGGAAGTGACCAGATGGTGTTTGATAGGGACACTGGTGGGATCAACCAAAGGACGACTTGCTAAAACTCAACCTGTCAATACTGTGATTCTGGTCTCTGACTAGGAACAAATTACAAATATTGACTGACCATGGGATAGATCTTGAGGTGTGGTGGTAGTGTCTCTCTAACTCTGCTTAGAATCCCTGGGCTCAAGACCCACCCGCTGTGGAGGTGTATCATAACATGTCCAACCAGATAGGAAATTATTTGAGGAGTCTTGTGTCACAGTGCCATGGTTTTATTTGCCATATCTAAGGAAGGATAAAGTTCCCTTGGAGGCAGGACAGCAAATATTCATGAGGCTAATTTCTGGATTGAGAAGATTGTCCCATGATGACACGTTGTGTAAATTGGGCTGATTTTCACCGGAGCTCAAAAGAGTGAGATGTGATCTTATTGAAGCATGCAGGATTTCTGAAGGCCTTTGACAGGATCGAGTCTGAAAGATTGCTTTCCTTGGTGGGGGAATCCAGAGCACATGTGCACTCTGTCAGCTGAGGGTTCAATCATTTCAGTCTGAAGAGGGCAGAAATTTACTCACCATTTGAAATTCTCAGGGCTTTTGATCCTCCATCATTTATTTATTTCAAGATTGAGATAGGCCGATTGTTGACCCCCAACAGAAGGGAGGCAGCAGAAACGTGGTGTTGAGGTAGAAAATCAAGCACGGTTGCATGAAATGGTGGAGCCAATCTGAAGGGCTACATGGTCTGTTCTTATATGGCTATGGGACTCAGTCACTCAATGGCTCTGAGTCTAATTGTAGACCTTCTGAACATCATGTTTATTAAAAGTCCACTTGCTCAATAAAGGATGATAATAGGGCATGTGATTCTGGCCTGGGAGAAAGTGAGGACTGCAGATGCTGGAGATCAGAGTCGAGAGTGTGTGGTGCTGAAAAAGTGCAGCAGGTCAGGCAGCATCCGAGGAGCAGGAGAATCAGGATGAAGAGACGCCGATTCTCCTGCTCCTTGTATGCTGCCTGACCTGCTGTGTTTTTCTAGCACCACGCACTCTCAACATGTGATCCTGGCCTGTTTGATTCAGACATGCACTGTCTGAATTTAATGAGCGCCCATGGAAATTTGGTTTACTTGAGGTCTGCAAGTATGTGCCAAAGAACATCCCACCTCTCCTTTCCTCTGAGATCATTCAGGGGTGAGTAATTGAATTTTTAGCCAGTTTCATAAAACTGGAAACGTTCTAAAGAAAATTCATATTGGACTCGAAATGTTAGCTCTGTTTCTCTCCCCACAGATGCTGCCAGATGTGCTGAATTTCTCCAGCACTTCCTATTTCCATTTCAGATTTCCAGCAACTGTGCTTTTACCCAAGAACTGGCAAGAAAAACAGAAGATGGCAGAAGTGATGTACAAGTTAAAAGGAGAAACAGAAATTATTTTGTGAAGGTGAAGAATCCTTAAGCTACAAGAAAACAGAAGCATGTAACAATGGAAAAACACATAAGATGCTCCATTTTATAGACTTCTCTGTTTTCCTCAGGAATCTGGATAAGAAGTAAAATATCTGTGGAAGAAACTAAAGGCCTTTGAAAGTGTGGATTCTTGGAAGTATGCAAAAAAAAATCCTTAAATGGTCCGTAAGACAACTGAGGAGGTCCTCAAAATTGCAAGAGCAAATACAACTCTAAAAAAGCGACATCCAGAAAAGGAAATGTCATTATTTCGGGTATTTGGTCAGAACTGAAAAAGCTACAGAGATTTCTTTTAGAGGGCAAAGTGGACATCAACAGGCAGAGAGGCTGCAGGTAAGCTGTGGTGGGTGTGCGAGGAGATGCAAGATAAACAGCCAAGACATAACATAATAGAGATCTCCTGTTGCA
Source organism: Chiloscyllium plagiosum (assembly GCF_004010195.1). Lineage (NCBI taxonomy): Eukaryota > Metazoa > Chordata > Chondrichthyes > Orectolobiformes > Hemiscylliidae > Chiloscyllium > Chiloscyllium plagiosum. Next base: position 15,899,333 of record NC_057716.1, on the reverse strand, counting down.
TTAGCTACAAGCTGGATAGGATAGGACAGTACAGTACAGGACAGGAATGGCAAGGGTAAAGAATCACTATGAAGGGGTTAATTGTGATGTTTTACTGATAAGTAAATGAACCAACAGTGGATTAATTGGTGTAAATAACAACAGTTGTTTTACTACAAACTGACTTGTTTGGTTGCAAAGCATTGAGGGACGTTCTGAGGTCAAAAGCAGTATCATAGAAATACACGTTCATTTCTCTAAAGACTGTAAACAGAAGACAGTCACAGTTGAGAACTTCTGCTTGGCATGTTTTGCTGTTTTCAGGATGTATTAATGATTAGCAGAAGGGCATCTTTAGGAAATTGTTCGGGTCTGCTGAAGACTGTACAGCAGTGTAAGTAGTGTGTAATAGACAGGGCTATGTGACCACATCCAAGTTCTGCAGACTGTCGCATCCCATCATGAATGGTGGTGGGCAATTAAACAACTATAGATGGAAGAGGGTCTAAAAATATCCCCATTCTTAATAAAGGGGGAGACCAGAATACCAATGCAAAACACAACGCTGAAGTTATTGCAAGCACATTCAGCCAGAAGTGCTGTGGATTACCCATCCTGGCTTTCTCTTGAGGTCCAAAACATCACAGATGTTAATCTTCAGCCAATTCAATTCCCTTCACGTGATGTGAAGACATGCTGAAGCCACAGGATACTGCAAAGGATGTGGGCTGGACAATGTTCTGGTAACAGTGCTGAAGACTTGTACTCCAGAATAATCTGTGCCTTTGGTCAAGATATTTCAATATAGCTGCAACCCTGACATTGAGCAGACAATGAAGAAAATTGTCCAGGTATGTCCAGCCAACCGAAGCAGAACCAATCTAATCTGGTCAAATATTACCTCCTCAATTTTCTCAGTCCTGAAGAAGGGTTGCACCCGAAGCATTGACCTCTCCACCTCCTGAGGCTTGCTGTATTCTCCCAGCATCTGCTTGTCTACTTTGGATTCCAGCATCTGCAGATCTTTGTCTCTCTCTCTCTCCTCAATACACTCTCATTTATCAGCAAAGTTACTAGGGTGGGGAATGATGTAGTGAGAGAAGGAAGATGCTGCTTGCAATAGTGACAGTAGGAGACCATTGGAGGGAGCTGGATGCAGGAACAGAGAGTGAGTGTGGGGTAGCAGAGAGAAGTGGCACTTACCCCGCTTGAGCAGGGACAGCTGTTGAACTTCCTGTGGTCCTACTTGATGTTCTTCTGGATGTTTGAGGCTGTCCTGACCTGAGTGGCAACCTGACACTTGTCCGGCAGGGTCTGGTCACCTCTGGTGGTCCTGGGGGAGGAGTAGGAGAAGGATGCCCCTCCAGTGCACCACCCTGTCAACCAGGACAGTGAGATTCCTGAGCATAAAGTGGAGGGGGTAGGGGTGCAATTTCCCCTTGTCTCCTATTGCATCCCCGGACTGTGTGCAGCTATGTAGGGCAGCTCCTGAGTTGTGTGGGTGTGCAATGGTCTTGCGGGTTTGGGTGTAGCACCAGGCATGCCATTGTACTGAGGCATATCTGTGCATTGGCAAAAGCGTCCATATCTGGTGAGTGGGAGAATCGGGTCAGTATCAGCCATGCTGGATGCCAAAGGTGGCTCGTTAATGAGTCGAATTTGGGAAGCTAGCACAAGGAAGCTAGTGGAGAGAGACACCCTCCATGAAACCCAATGTTTAACCAGTTTCTGGGCAGATTCAGCCCTTATCCATTTTTCCCCCCCAAAAATACAGTTGTGCTTTGTTCCAATTATTCTATGGAAATATATTACATCGTTACCCAAAGTAGGCATTGCATGAGGGGCAAAAACAAATTGGTTTCCAATGTTGTGTGTTACAAATATTCATTACACATCAGCTCCCTGGGAGGGGAAGTAGTTGGCAGCAAGGAGAGGTTTGTTGATGGGGTTGGAGGCTTTGTGTTAATGTTAGAGTGGATCTACCCAGTTAACCAGCCTGATTGGTGTATCATGACTGACAAGCCGTGGACAGTCGTCTTTCCCCCAAAGTCTCTGTGGAGAGAGTACATCACACCAGAGTCTCCAGTACAAACAGTGGTGCCACTGGCTCAGTTGGTCATAGGTCTCAGAGCAGTAGGTTTATAGGAAAATCTCAGCTGTTGGGAGTATTCACTGTAATGTTTATTGCTAAACAGTGGCAGGTGTCCTCCCTCTCTGAGCATATCAGCTCAAACACTGAGGCATGGAGAATGGGTTGGGAAGATTAAAATTCCTAACTTCTCTCATTCAGAAAATAAAAGTATGAATTAAGTCCAGTATTTCATATTTTTTTAATGAAAAATGGCCTTTGCTGATCGTAGAATCTCAACATTGTGGAGGCAGGCCATTTGGCCCTGTCAAGTCTTTATCAAACCCCTGAAGACTATCCCACCCAGACCCAGTTCCCCCACACCCAACCCCATCCCTGCATTCCCCATGGCCATTCCACCCAACCTGAATTTCTCTGCCCTATGAGAGGAAGTTGGAGTAACCAGACGAAACCCACACAGACATGGGGAGAATGTGCAAACTCCACACAGATGGTTACATGATGCTGGAATTAAACCCAGGTCCCTGGTGCTATGAGGCAGCAGTGCCAACCACTGAGCCACCGTGCCACCCTGAATAGCATTTTTTGCTTCATGAAGCGGCAGCCAGGAAATTCACCCCTCCCATTCCCATTTGTGTTGAGAATTATTGTCAGGCATGATTGTAATTTTGGGAATAGGTTACGAATAAGCTAAAATCATATCTGTGATGATGTTTCGTCAGAGAAATTAATATGTAACAAGCTAACTTCTATGAAACTGTCCTTTTTACAGCTCAGTTTAAAGATGTTCCTGTCACTGTTCTAGCCTGTTACAACACATTCCAATATTTCAAAAATGAACACATACAGCAAGGAACTCTTCATTTTCTGCTTACCCCTCTTCCTCCGGCCCCACCCCCACCAAATAGTTTCAGTGTTCTGTGCATGTTTTGACCAGTTTTGTGTTTACCATATGCTGACTTGCTTTCACTCAATCTGTCTGGAATGTGGATCACTGCCTGTAATGCCGCCTGCCTGGTGATTCATGGCATATTTTCTGACAACAGCATTTAAAAGGGAACTGGATAATCTGTTGCGAGGCAGGATCCAAAATGGATATGTGGGAATGGCAGCCTAATTGGAGGTCTGGTAGGTAGGTACAATGGAAGAGTGAGCATTGGTATGATGAACCAAAAGACCTCATTCTTCGCTGTAATTTGACTGAATACATCTTATTGATCTGTCAAATACACCCCCATGCCACCCACCACCCACCCGCGGTTCTGGGTGAGGCCCAGTTTTCTTCAATCAAACATTCGCATAAACTTGATGGTGATCCCATTCCCTTATCCTCCCTTTCCTCATTCCAGCCACTGCCTTAGGTTGAACTGTTTGCAGCTTCAGTGTCCTGTCTGATCTCCCATATTCTGTCTGTCAAGAATTCCACCTACCTCCAATTCCATGATATCATCCATCTCTCTCCCTTCCTCTCTCTCATCTGTCCCCGAATTGATCATCCATACATTTACTTCCTCTGAGACTGACTGTGCCAGTTCAATCCTGGTCAGAGTTTCATTTTACAGCCTCAATAAACTTAGCTCATCCTAACACATCGCTGTCTCTACACTTGCTGACTGGCTCCTGGTCCCCTAATGATTCTACTTTAAGCAAAACAGAACAAGAAACAGGACAACAAGGACAGCACAAGGCCCATCAAGCCTGTTCCACCATTCACTGTGATGGTGACCAATCTTGGGCTTCAATTCCACTCTCCATCCACTCCCAGCATCCCCTCATTCCCTGAGAGATAGAAAAATCTGCCTATCCCAGCCTTAAATGTATTCAATTATGGAACAACTCTCTAGGGTAGAGAATCCTAAAGTTTCTCCAGCTTTTGAGTGAAGATTTCTCCTCATCTTAGCCCTAACTAATTGGCTTCTGTTTCCCCTGCCACCACCCTGTGTTTTAGTTTCCCTGACCAGTGGAAGTAATTTCTCGAAGTTTATCCTTTACAGCCTCTTTGGAATCTCTTTTGTTTAAAAAGATAATCATCCTTGTGTTTAAATCCTGCCCCTCACATTAAATTTCCTCTCACCCCACAAAACCCCTCTCTCCCATGAACAGTGTACACTGGGGATTCTAACATGTTGTGATTTCCTCACCAGCCAGCCAAATGCACCAGAATTTCCACTCTGACCCTCTCTGTATTTCTGCTTCTCTCTTTGCCATCTCCTTGACTGGGCGTGAAAGAATTTCTCTTCCTATCTTCTTCTTTGGCTTTGTGATCCCTTTCTTCAGGCCATTCCTCTGTACAGTGACTTCAGCATTTTTGTACATTAAACATAATCAAAACACAAAAAATATGAGCAGAAGTAGGTAGGCCATTCAGCCCCTCAAGCATGTATCACCATCCTTATCATCTCCATCTTAAATGGGAGATCTTTGTTTGAAACTCTGTCCCCAGTTCTAGACCACCCCAGAAGAATACAGGTGCTAAGAAAGGTGTAAAAAGTTGTTGAATGTGGAGGCAGAACATTCCTTGCTTTTCCTAAAGAAAAATTGATGTGAATTCATTTTACTTCTTCACCAACTATGATTTCTGAGACTGTGATTTACTTGGGGTGTGACGTATATGGGAGAGCAGACCCCTTTCTATTGAAAGAGCAATTTCATCAGCAGGGCATGTTCAAACTCATTAGCTCATCAAAACCAACTGAATAAACAACACGTGGACCTCAGACACCGGCACCCTGAAAATTCTCTCCTAAACCGCCTTGCCGTCTTCAACGGCAGATTTCAAAATTTCCACCTGATTAACTGGGTCTTGGTTCCCTGATGCTAAACCTTTCCTGCATATGATGTCTGCTTTTTTGTCTTGCTTAGTGTTGTGGGCTATTTCATTTTTCCCTCAGACTGCTATATCATTACAAATTGTTGTTGATTGCTCACCAGGTAAAACTCACTCTCCTCTCCTGGGGGAATTTATAAAATCAAAAGGAGAAGCCCCTTTCATCAACAATTAAAGCAAAAGGGTTGATGATCTCAAAGCAGAAAATCTTACTTATATTGAGGCCAATGTTATGACTAAGATACATAGCAGGAAATCTCGTCCCTGGGGTTGAAGGATTACGAAAAAATGTTTAGGTTTCTAATGGCAGAAAGGGAGATAGAGAAGTAAAGTGATCTTGGCAGAGAATTCTTGTTGGCTTGGATGCACTGATTATAAGGTAAAGGAATGTCTAATGTAAACTTAAGGCATTCTGAGTTCTGGACAAAGTTGACATTGCTCATGTAAAGGAATTCAAGACTTATCACTCTTTGAGCTGTTTCATTATACAAAAAGAATGATCGTAGATGAATCTGCCTCCTTTTCAATGTTCTTTTTTACCTTCCTGAATGTGCAGCCTCACATTCTTTTCTCTGAGACGTGGATTCAGTCTCCCTCTCCAAGAGATTTGAGTACAAAAGCTCTATCACATCAATGTGGTCTGGAGGGAGTGTCACATTTTAAGAGGTATCGATTTTTTGATGAGACATTTTCTTGAGGTTTATTTGTTCTCTCAGGGAAAAGGTCCATTGCAAATAAGTGGACTGTCCATGTCTCCCATGCAATTATAAAATAGAGCATGCCAGCAATACAAAGTCATCTCCCAAATTATGGAAAACAAGCAGGCACAGAAATGGGCAGGCCTCCTGCCATTTTGAAATGACCATTTAACAAGCTATTGAACTGCTGAATGACTCAATTGTTCGTAATTAATTTTTGCCTGCATTAGCTGTGAAAAATATTTGGGAATGTTTCATGTTGGCTATGAGGAGGTGGGACTGAAGCGGAAAAAAAAGCACTGCTGCCAGGAAAATGGCTGAAAGCAGTGGAAACTATGCTGAGTTTTTTCCTTGAGCTTTTTCAGCCTTCGATATAAGTATTGAGATTCAGAGAGTAGGGGTCCTTTAAATGCACAATTCATGACCAACATGCTATTCTCAGCAGGACCCCTCTTTTGCATGATATCTCAGCTGACAGTCCTGATTGGGTGCATAGCTCCCCTGTTTGCACTTCTAATGGGCTACACAGACAACCATTATGTTGGCCACTCGACACTTGACTAGCAAGCTGGTCAACTGGGGAAGGAAATGTGCAGCCAACTCAGTTTCTGTTCTGCGCCCCCGCGCCCCATCAAAAATTGTAAAATTTGTGAGTATATGATTGGGAAAGATTTTGAGAGATAGGGGCCAAACGCTGGCAAATGGATTAGGTCAGATTGGGATGCCTGGTCATTGCGGACAAAATGAACTGAAGAGTCTGTTTCTGTGCCAAATAATCTATGTTGTATAAGGCAGTTAGGGCCTGAAAGTGTTAACTGAGATCACAAGATAAATTCTGCCTTTATATCAACATTTAAAGGACTTTTCCTGGCAGTAACTGACCAGCTCGCTAAGACCCCCAACAGCACATCAGTGATTGTTATTACTGCTAACAGCATGTAGCTAAAGTTGTAATGTGTGCTTTGGCTTAATTTGAGCCTGATGCAACACATTAGGAAATTACATATCTTTGATGTAATGTAACTGGTTATTAAGTAACATGGAATAATCTTATTTCTTTTTCAGTACTGAGGATCTGATATGGGCATTCTCCCCTAAATTGTGTCAATAGCCTAGACTAAAACCAGGAAACTGATGCTAGAGAACCTATTCAAGAAATTCCAGCAAAAGCAAAATCCAGCCAAAAGTAACTGCACCTGGACATTTCTCATCACGTCGGTGAGAGAGGTGTCAATTTCTTGAAGTGAATAACCACAGTACAAAAAGAACACCAAGGGTTAATCTGCCACATATTAATGAAGGAGAGCACCTATGCCCTGGGTGGAACATCAAAATTGTAATTATTTGACAAAACCTATCTGAAGAAAATAATTTATTAGCAATACAATAAAACGATTTAACATCTGTTCAGCTGAAAATTCTGGGTTCCAGGTTTTTTGATGTGATTGACTAAGAAGGGTGCTAAAAAAAAGTCACAAAGGTTATCTTAAAGAGAATAAAACAAGGGAATACTTTCAGATTAAGAAAGATAACACATTGGTGTGGGAAAGTACCGAACAATGAAGCATTATATTTATCAACATGAAGTAAATAGCAATCGTATATTGACGCAAATTTGATCATAATGGTTTCTCTGTATCATTGCCTGCTACGAAATAAATAAGCTTAATTTCACGAGGTATTTTCTCAATCTTCTAAAAATATTGAATGATCACATGAAGAAACATGCATTTTTGTATATTTTTTTTATGTTGTCAGAAAAGCAGCTATTTGCCATTGAGTCCACACTGGTAAGTAAAGGGCATAGATACTACAGGTGGAGATGGGGGTGGTGTTGGGGAGGAAGGGTGAGGTAACTGGCATATTGGGCTTGATTTTACCCTCCCAAATTGGTCATGCTGCCATCTCCCCCACTCACACTGATCAAACTTCAGGGCAATGATGTTTGGTAAGCAATCTGACCTTGTCTTATTAGCCTCCAATAATGACGATGGAGCATGGGGCACCAACATTGGCAGCACACTAGGACCATTTTGAAATTACTCACTAACAAGCTATCACAGAATTGTGCAGTTGTTCAAGTGCGGCTTGAAGCCATTTGGTCCCTTGTGTCTGCCCTGGCTGTACAAGTGAGCTTGTTCACAATCCACAAGTGCTGTCCACAATTTCTCATTGTTCAATTTAGCTATTAACGTGAAAAGGTTTGGGAGCAGCCAAGTGTCACATCTGTGGTGCAAAAGTTGTTGAAAGTTCCTACCACTTGAAATCATAGCTAAAGGTTCCCATAACTTCCCACAGGGTGGCCTGTGTCTATATGTTGTTTAATGACTTTATTAAAATCTCTTTTGTGTTGTCCATGAAAGATGAAAATTGATTCTAAGAGTAGGAGGCCTTTAGGATTCTATAAGTGACCCCTCATTGCCCCACTGCCACTTCTAGTGTAATTGTTACAAGTTCGTGTATTGGTGAGACATATTGGTGAGTCCACTTTTGGAATGCTGCATTCACTTCTGATCTCCCTGTTATAGGAAGGACGTTGTGAAACTTGAAAGAGTTCAAAAAACATTTGCAAGGTTGTTGCTGAGATTGCAAGAGAGGCTGAAAAGGCTGGGGCTTTTTTCCCTGGAGCATCAGACATAGAGGGCTGACGTTATAGAAGTTTATAAAATCATGAGGGGCATGGATAGGGTGAATAACTAAGGTCTTTTTCCCAGAATAGGGGAGACCAAAACGAGAAAGCATAGCTTTAAGGCAAGAAAGGAAAGATTTAAAAGGGACCTGAGGGGCAACTCTTTCATGTAAATGGTGGTATGTGTATGGAATGAGCTGTCAGAGGAAGTGGTGGAGGCTGGTACAATTACAACATTTAAAAGGCACCCCGCTTCAATGACGATTGCTATGCGTCTCTTTTTGTGCGAGTTTCTCAGAACCAACAAGATTTGTGTTCATATCAATGTGCGAATCATATTCCTCTGTGAATGTACCTGCAAGAAAAGTTCAGCTCCTGTTACTTTTCACAGTAACTCAGAGTCACAGGAGCTGACTAAATTGTGGCAAGTAAAAACACCATAGGAGGCAGAAGCTCCTTTGAAATAACTTTGCAGGGTTGGAAGGCAGCAAGGGGGTTATTTGTGGTTGGGAAGTAAGTGTCCTTTGCATCTATAAACAGTCTCCTTTCCATTAGGCATCCACTAATTGGCTATCCAATGCACGATTAGGCACATAGAGAGAATGGCAAAGGGGGCACCTCAGTTTCCATTTTGTCTCCCTCGCCTCTCCAAGAAATGTAATATCCAGCCCATTGAACAGACAACCATAAATTTAGAGTCACGGGGTCATAGTGTCATGAGTTGGCCAATTAATCCATGCCAACCAGATATCCTAAATTAATCTAAAAATCACATAACACCAGGTTATAGTCCAACAGGTTTAATTGGAAGCACACTAGCTTTCGGAGCGACGCTCCTTCATCAGGTGATTAAAGGAGCGTCACTCCAAAAGCTAGTGTGCTTCCAATTAAACCTGTTGGACTATAACCTGGTGTTGTGTGATTTTTAACTTTGTACACCCCAGTCGAACACCGGCACCTCCAAATCATAAATTAATCTAGTTCCATTTACCAGCATTTGGCCCATATCCCTCGAAACCCTTCCTATTCATATACCCATCCAGATGCCTTTTAAATGTTGTAATTGTATCTGCCCCAGGACTTCCTCTGGCAGCTCATTCCATACACGCACCACCCTCTGTGTGAGAAAGTTGCCCCTCAGGTCTCTTTTAAACTTTTCCCTTCTCGTCTATACCCTCTATTTTTGAGCTCCCCTATCCTGGGAAAAAATACCTTGACTATTCACCCTATCCACACCCTTCGTGATTTTATAAACCTCCACAATGCCACTCCTCAACCTCCAACGTTCCAGGAAAAAAATGCCGCAGCCTATTCAGCCTCTCTCTATTGTTCAAACCCTCCAATTCCCAGCAACGTCTCTGTCAATCTTTTTTAAACCTGTTCAAGTTTCACAACATCCTTCTTATAGCAGGGAGCCCAGAAGTGTATGCAACAGTCCAAAAGTGGCCTCCAGTAATACGCCTCGCCAATACAACTTGTAACAATTGCACTTGAAGCTTTCAACATTTTGGAGTGTTTGAAGTGCACATTTCACTGACTATATCTGATGTGTAGCGTTGTAAATCAGTAATTAACTTGCTGTGTGGATAACTATGCTGCATGGATTACTTAATAAAGATATTTTCCATCAACTTTATTGTGTATTTTCTATAAGATGGAGTAAAATTCATGTGAAATTGATGATGCGTTGGCCCTATTGGAATGGACCGATGGGCATTATTATTTTGAGTGAAAGCAAATTACTGCGAACGCTGGAATCTGAAACCAAAAAAGGGAAAATGCTGGAAAATTTCAGCAAATCTGGCAGCATCTGTAAGGCGAGAAAAGAGCTGACGTTTTGAGTCTAACTGACCCTTTAAACGTCAGCTCTTTTCTCTCTTGACAGATGCTGCCAGACTTGCTGAGATTTTCCAGCATTTTCTCTTTTTCGGATTATGATTTTGAGGCTGGCTTACAAGCATAATTTAACACTGAATCTCATCACAGTATAAGATTCAGAGGGAAGAGGGTGAAAATAATACTTGAAATATTTTCAGTCTCATGGGATTATAATTGATTTGATTATAAAAGGAACCAGGTAGCCTAGGGGCTTGGTAACACAGAAATAGGAATAAATCAGTGAGCTTGAAGCATGGTCATCAGCATCCATTTGTGTAAAGGCTCATTCACATATTTGAATGTGATTTAAAGTTCAATATTACAAGGCCGTTATTTAACTCTGGCAGGGCCAAAACCACTGAGATGCCTGACCACAGTACAACTCCAACTGGCTACATACTGTAATGTATTGAGCTAGAGTGGTCAAAAACTTTCATTTTCTCAATCACTTAATTACATAGCATGGACTTTTGAATCACTGACAAAATATCATGCAATATTCCCTTTAACTATCGTAATTCCTGAGAGTGGTGAGCCAATGAAATTTGCTGTCATAGCAATTATTTGAGGCCAAAATATTTGAATGTTTCCAAGAAAGAGTTAGATATAGTTACCAAGGCAAAAGGTATAGGGAGAAATCAGGAACAGGGTATTGAGTTGGATGATCAGCCATGATCATATTGAATGGTGGAGCAGACTCAAGGGCCGAATGGCCGACTCCTGCTCCTAGTTTCTATGTTTCGATGATCCACTCATGAGACAGGAACATTGGAAAAATTCCCTTCCAAATTCACAGATGTATAGATTGAACAAAGCAATAGAATAAAATACAGGGACAGGTGGAACCGGATTTGTCAAGCTTTGTGGATTGGATTTTATTGTAAGGGACAGACATAGCCAATAGGAGATTGCTCGGACATCATTGAGCATCTCTGTGAAAAACAGTAAAACAAAATGGAATGGAACAAATAAAAGTACGTTTGAACTAATCAAGTCGACCTCATTCACGGCCGTCATCCGGGTGAGAAGTGGAGAACCTTGTGTTTGACTAAGTTATACATGGTACTGAGCCTGTTAGTGTTCCAAAGGCCAGCAGATGCTCACCTGTTCTCTGGACCATTTTGATGAACAATGGGGCTTATGGTTGTAATGTTCAGTTCTCACCAGTTGCCATTGAGCTTCGCATTAAAGCCACTGATCAATAGATTCATATTATAGCTAGATGCTTCGGCCAGCATGTCTGTGATCTATAGCCAAATACTTCCTTTTCTTCCTCTGTGTCTCATTCAAAGTGCCAACTGAGGTGATGGTTTTGAGTCTACAATTTGTTATAATACCAATTGCAATCCACATCACCAAGACAGGGAGGAGAACAAAGAAGATGTCATGTAAGTTGGACATCTTTTGCCAATATTGCCAACGTGAGGTCCTGGCCATTGGAAATAGAAACAGTCAGTTGAATCCTACCATACTTTGGTTAAATCAATTTCATCAAGATTCATGAAGGGTTTCCTTCTGTGAGGCCTCCCGAGTTTTCTTAGACCATTGTCCCAGCTTCCTCATTAACTACCTTCCTGAATGAGCCAGGAGGGTTGGTGGGATTCTAACATTCAGTTCCTCACTCCCTCTGAGGAGAAGATCTTGGTCCTCATTGGTGAGAAACACAACAGATCCCCAGGAGATGCAGCGATGTCCGCGTCCTAACAGCCAAGGAAGAACCATTATTCAATATTGTGCAGCTCTCATATTAACTGAATTCTTTACCTGCCACAACTTATAAGCCTTGGATGTGATGCTTTTCTGTGTCTTACAGGTATGAGTGGTCTGTCCACACTGGCTCTGGTTATGCCTTCCAATACATTTCTTTTACTCCCTGAGGAATATTGTATGAAGGAAGCAGAGGGAAGGCTGCCTCCAGCACCCCCACCAGCTGGGACACTGACCCTTCGATGAGTATTTCAGCTAGAGTCCAGTCGGGGCAGGGGTTCACTGCCTCGCCTCTGCAGCTAGTTGAGAGTGAAACACTCCAGGATGCCAGGACTTGGACAAGAGGACCCCGTGGTACTGTCAACTGGGGACTTCATCTGAATGCACAAGAATTCATAGGAGCAGCAGGAGGGTTGATCAGGGCAACATAGCACGCCAGCTGCAGGGCTGTAGCAAAAGTGTTTGGGCACTGCTGTGTTCCAGAATACAATCACCTGGCTATCTCCTTGGATGGGTTGGCAGCTGCCATGGGAGAGCCAGGTCCAGCGCCATCAGGGTCTGCTGGCTCTGTGAATGGGAGAGTCCTGAACAAGCATCCTGCCTGAAACATCGACTCTCTTGCTCCATCGATACTGCCTGACCTCCTGTGCCTTTTCCAGCACCACACTTTATCAACCCCAAGGAGAACATGAGGGCCATAGATTTAAAGTGATCCACAGAAGACACAGGAGATTGACACAATGCTCATCTAGCAATGGGCCAAATGGCCTCCTTCCTCACTCTTACACTTCTGACACTCTGCGGTCTGCACTCAATTGCTTTAGCTGATGGTGGGTGGGTGGGTGTGGCGAGGGGAGCAGGTGCTCACTGTGGGTGCCCCTTCATCACAAGGAGATGGGGTGGTGCCAATTGGGACCCAGAGAGAGGAGGAACCAAATACAGGCTACCTCTGCCCATCCCCACAACAAAAGTTTCCTCATAGAACATTCCAGAAGTGGTCAAGCCTTCCACCTCCACCCTGTGCCTGCTACCATCAGGCCTGTGGATAGCAAACTGAGGAGGGAGCACTTGCCTCTGGCAAAGGCACACTCAGCATATCTGGGTCCCCTGGTCACAATGCCCAGAGACTGCACTGAGACCGAGTTGGAGGGAGAGAAAGAAGATGGCACATTGGTGACATTGGGATAACATTTGATTGCAAATCTGTGACTCATGTTTGTAAACATACATATGTTGAATGCTCCTAATCATCTATTTGTGCAAGTCTTTGTACAGCTATAAATGCAACCTTGAAGGCCCTGAGGTCACCAATCCTTATCCAAGAATATGTTCTATGGACCAAAGTGTGAAGTGAGTACACACTGATAGCTACAGGAACGCTGTGACTTTGCCAACCAAGCTCCATGTTCCGTTGACCCCACCTATTCAAGCTGTTTCTATTGTTCCAAATTAAAACAAAAACTGAAAGCATCACAAACTGTTTACCTTATTGAGTTCAAAAAGACAGCTCAATACCGCTGTCTGAAAACCTCTCTTCAAAAAAGAACCAGAATACCCCTTAAGGCCATAATAATATCACACCAGCCCATTGAGCCACTTACAGTCATAGAATCCCTACAGCATGGAAACAGGCCATTTGGCCTAACAAGTCCACACTGACCCTCTGAAGAGTAACCCACCCAGACCCATTCCCCTATCCTATCACTTTACATTTACCTCTGACTAATGCAGTTAACCCACATATCCCTGAACACTATGGGCAATTTAGCGTGGCCAATTCACCTAATCTGCACATTTTTGGATTGTGGGAGGAAACCGAAGCACCAGGACGAAACTCAGGCAGACATGGAGAGAACGTGCAAACTCCACACAAACAGTCGTCCGAGGCTGGAATCAAACTCAGATCCCTGGCACTGTGAGGCAGCAGTGCTAACCACTGAGCCACCATGACACCCAAAGTCATAGAGATGTACAGCACGGAAACAGACCCTTCGGTCCAACTTTTCCATACCTACCAGATATCCTAACCTAATCTAGTCCCATTTACCAGCAATCCGCCCATATCACTCCAAACCCGTCCTATTCATATACCCTTCCAGATACCTTTTAAATGTTGTCATTATACCAGCCTCCACCACTTCCTCTGGTAGCTCATTCCATACATGCACCACCCTCTGCGTGAAAACGTTGCTCCTTCGGTCCCTTTTAAACCTTTCCCCTCTCACCCTAAACCTATGCCCTCTCGTTTTAGACTCTCCCAGCCTGGGGAAAACACCTTATCTCTTTACCCCATCCACGCCCCTCATGATTTTATAAGCCTCTATAAGGTCACCCCTCAGCCTCTGACACTCCAGAGAAAAAAGCCCCAGCCTGATCAGCCTCTCCCTAAAGCTCAAAACGACTTCGCCGGACAACCCAGAAAAAATATTCTTAACACACTACAAGATGCCCTCTCCCATGAGTGCTGACCAGTCGCAACTGCAACAAGCTTTATTTTGCTTCTGATCACATCAATGAAACTGTAATGTCTTTTTTTTTAGATACTATGTATATTGTGCTCTTTATTCGGGGTTACTTGTGAAAAAACGTTTTCAGTGCAGCACCCAACTATATTGACCTGTTCAGGCAGCCTGTTAGCTGGGGGTCAGCCTGACACTGTGTGATGAAAGAGTCAGGGGAATATAGACGTGGAATGAAACCTTCAGTGGACTCTTATGAATCCAGCTGGGCCCCACAACTGTGTCATTGCATCAAAAACAGGAGGAAAAACAATGATCTCAATTCAATTCAATTTAATTATAGTTACAGTTTGCCTTTGAAGATATCAGCCAAGACTTCGGACTACTTTCCAGATTGGTCTGATGTTTGTTGCTCTTGGCAGTGTGTAGAGGGTCTGGGGTGGATCTGTTTTTGTTTCCTAAATCTGCACTGGCTGAGGATCTCCCATATCAAAGCTCACAGCTTGACAGCTTCATCGCTGACCGTCTTGACCTCTCTCTCTCTCTCTCTCTTTCTCTCTCTGGTGGGGATGCCATTCGGTCGATGAAGGATGACAACTCGCCCGACTGACCTGCAGCTGACCCCGTGGAGCTTTCCGGCCTTTGGCTTTAGTTTGAAAGTTTCAGTTGGGGAGGAGGGAATCAGTGCGCTGCTAAACTTTGTGGAAAAATCCTGTGGGCTGACATCGGTGGGATGCAATCAGCAAGTTGTCAGGCAGCTTTCAGAATGGCGCAGGCTCTACTCCAGGCTCCTCAGGGCTCTCATGTATCAGCAGACAATCATGGATTACCTCAACAGATGCTCCAGGATACTGGGAACAAAACCTCAGTGGGAGGATATTCCCAACTGAGGTCACCTAGGCTGCGGAGTCAACTGTCTATTCCAGTGTCGAGGGAGTGTATAAGACTACAGCTGGTGTCTCACAGTCTTCACTACTGCAGGTCAGTTGGACTGTTAAATAAGGGCACATATGTCCCATGGTGCTACCCATCTATGGCAACATGTGGGGTTGCACCTTACTTTTTATTTGGCTAAAGACAGGTTGCGTGATGTTCTGGAATGATTCACGCCCAATGAGATTCCTTGCTGTATTTTACCACCCCCCCCTCTCCCCCGACGGCCTGTCTCATATCCAATTCGAATCCCCCTCATTCCTGGAATGACCCACTCTCTAGATATCAGTCAAAATACCAGTTGCCCTGGTACTGGCTGTGCACCCAGGTAAGCATTGGCATTCTGAAGCTTCCATTCTCAGGCTGGGACAGAGGCAAAGAGACAGGGAGGATGGCGCCGCGATTCTCTCTCTGGGGTCTGGAGGTCCTGGTCTGGGTTGCAGTGCGAAGGAGGGGGAGGGGGGGGTGCCAGCAGCCGGGACCGAGGTTGCCTCCTGGGTCAGTCTGGGATGAGCAGGAATGGTTGGCAGTGCCACAAGGATGTCAATGACCATCTCTGTTCGGCCAGGGCAAGTGCCACACTCCTCTCTCTGCTACACCGCACTCGCCCTCTCTCTGCCACTGCACCCGCCTGCCACGGAGGCTCATGCTCTGCCACTCTCACCATTGCCTGCAGCACCTTCCCACACTTGCTCTCACCCTCCCTCCAACCTCCCACTCAACTGACCCTAGCACGGCCCTGGCATTGCCCGCTCACTCACCCGAGACACCTTTTGGCCACTTGCACCAGCACTAACAGTACTGCCACCCACTTTCAGTTCACTCAATCCCCTCCCTTGCTCTGTTCCAGGAGGGGACAGCCCACATTCGGGCCCAGGTGGGTGGGGAATGCCCAACATTCTTCTTCTCAGCACCTACGAGGAGAGAATCCCATCCTTCTCAGGAGAAGGTCCGAACTGTTCCTGTGGGAATACTGAGACCTCTGTGTCCCACCAGTTGTGTAGATTCCACTCCTCATTCCACTGCACTCTCAGAGTAACCCCACTGTCCGTCTCAGTCATTGCACACCACAGCTAACCATTGGCTGAGAATCCTCCTCTCCCCCTGTATCTCACAAGTACCAGTGGGATGTCCATGGCTTCAATGGAGAAATGGGCTGCTCCCCAAGAACCCACCTCCCCTATCTCTGAAGATGAGAGCTTCAAGCGGAACCATTGACAAGGCTGTCCCTGCACCATCCCCAGCCCAGATGCTGACACCTCGGTGGGAGCGTCACTTTTAGAAAGTTCAGGAGCACAGTCCGGTGAGCCCCTCACTGTGACAGCACCACAGCTGAGCCAGAAAGCTGGGCCTGAGAGGATTGATGGAGACCAGGGACCTGCTCAGGCACAGGCAGGGGAGGAGCCTGTGGTGTGGGCAATCAGGGACTTCACCCACGGGCACAGGGGCAGGCAGACAGTTAGGTACAAGGCAATGGTCCCTCACTACCTAGAGACTGCGGCAGTGTAGTGAGTTAGGGCTGTGTCTCTCTGCCACCATGGATAGGTTGGCAGCTGCCCACAGACTGCCAGGCCCAGCACCCACAGGGGCCGCTGGAGAGGTGCCCACTCCTGCACTCCATAGCCTCTCAGGACCAAAGGCATGGTGACTGGGGGTTCAGAGAATTTCTCCAGGTACCCCTTTCCCACACAGAGTCAGGGGGTTGTCGGGAAATACCCAGGCAGAGGTGGAACAACAAAAATGCCCAACAGAGATCCCCAAGCAGGAAAGCTTGCTGAGCCCTCTACCTCCACCCTTCCTGCTTACCTACCTGCCTCTAGCCCTCTGATGGTGCGACTGCGGAGTGTTCATTTCCTTCTGGCAGCGAGACTCTCATCATGCCTGGGCCATTGGGTTTCCTCCAGGACAATGGGCTCCAATGCCAAGTAGGCTTCACCTACTCCCACTGCGGAAACAGGAAGTGCACTAAGATGCGGGGAAAGGGAGAAGACAAAGAAGAAAACTCATTGAGAGTGCTGTGGTGGCTCAGGTAACAATTCACTGCACACTATTTCTTATTGCTCAATAAATTTAACTGCGTTGATTTGACAACTGTTTGTTTGACTCTGCATGTAGCCCTGAATGTAACTGTATCAACACGATGTCTAACTTCCTGTCCACAAAGGATGCATCATGGACCGATGTCTGTGTTAAGAGCTTGCTGCATTCTGTAGAAGCAAAAGGACCCAGGTGTAAATAGGGCAATGGGTCCTGCTGACACCACAACATATGACCCATACCATCCCTCTTCTTTCCCTGGCCTCTGTATCCAAAGCTGTTGGAGAGAGTGAAGTGCTCAGTGATGTCTGGGACAGAGAGGTGTACAGCAAACAGGCAGGCAATGCGTTCGGATGGCCAGGGATTAGGTCCCCTGCAGGACTCTCCTGTACACTGCCTGGGGCTGTGTGTAATGTTCTTTCCCTTTAAAGGGCCTCACATTGATGGTATTGCAGGTTACCCTGCCCACTCTGGATGTGGTCGCAGCCATTTTCTTCCCCAATGGGGAATTTCCGGAACGATGGAAGGTGACACTGAGAATTCCTCACTCAGTGGCTTCCAGCCTCCAATTCCAGCTGTTGGTGATCCCCTTCCTGGTAACCCTTCCTGTGAACCCACAGGATTTGTACCTCTGCAGGTCCCATCCAAACCATCGACATGATGTGCACTTGCTCACCTTTGACCCCAGCCCTGGCCTATGAGGTGACCATGCAAAATGTAGTCATATAGTGTACCATTCTTGAAGCCAGGGTCTCCAGAACATGGATGAGCTTCTCTCCTGCCTGATTGCCTTCCTGTCCATGCTTTACCATATCACTCCTTCGCAGATTGGCTTCCATCATGATTACCCCCCTCACCCCCAAACTTCACACTTCAGTTTGCAGCCCCTCAATCCCAAAAAATATTTTGACAGTGGCTGCCATTGTCCTTCCCCATTCCACAGTCTGAGGACCGACTTAATGGACTGACGGGGGGGGGCCTTCAACAACCCAGATGGGCAACCCTGCATCAGATGTGGCTTAACTGATGGTTGTGCATCTCCCCGACTGCATTAGCTGCCCTCTCCTACATTGAAGCCCCAGGACAGACCATGGCCCGTTCCCTGGACTGCACTTGACTCACCGTGATGGGACCCTCTGACTGATGGTTGCCTCCATGGGCTTTGGGGATAACTACTCCTCCAAGACTTTGGGACATGGCTGCTTGCTGCTCATGTACTGCAAAAGCTGCATAAGCCGCTGGCCCATGGTGCAGACTGACGTGGCAGGCTGCTGTACAGCACAACGTGTGCCCTCTTGACTGAAGACTGCTGAGTAGCAAGGTAAGTTATACAGTTCACTGCGCTGCTTGGCACAGCATGGCATGACAAGGCAAAGATGCATTGATGGCGTGAGCATGCAGGTATGCGCGAAGCAAGCGACTGCTAAGAGTGCGAGAGGGCAGCCCTGAGATGCGGAATACTCTAGTCTGTGAGCTGGGTGCCTGTCTGGGTGCACAGAATCTCTGATGCAACCTTTCAATGTTGCTTTCTGATGCCCTTCCAAATGGAAGTCTGTGCTTCCTAACTTATGTGTAACGGCGTTAGAGAGGTGCCATGATGGTCATGAGAATTGGCAAATGTTGGATGCCAGTGCCCACAATCGTGAGCTGGTGCCTGTGGATTTTGCCTTGAGATGCTGGTTGGTGCTGAGCACTATGGAGGCCCTCACAGTCACCAGGTACTCACTCTGGCTTCCATATCAAAGGTTCTCGATGTCTAACTTTGTTCAGCATGTTTGGTGAGATCGGAAGCACATTAGAGATAAGGTGAGTTGTGACATTAATAAAACATTTGCCAAACTATGAGGCTTCTTAATTGGCAACTTGCCTCTGCCTAGTGAGAATCTCGCGTCAATAAAGACGCAACAGATGTAACAAGAAACATTTCAGCTGATCCTGACACAGACCTTGCCATAGGCCATGTCGTTCAGATCCCTGTAAGACTACTCCCTGCCATGGAGTCTCATGGCTTCCAAATTAAAGTGAGTCCTGATGACACAACCATAAGGATCACCCCTAGGATAAGATTTAGCCACCTTCCCCTTCCATTAGTGCTGTCACTGTGGCAGCTGCTTGGAAGAGGATTAGAACAAGGATGGAACAATGTAAGTCCAGCCAGTAATCTTGGAAACTGCAAGCTATTCCATAATTATTTACTTTTGGAAGGATATTATTTACTGGCGACAGTTCAGAGAAGGTTCACAAGGATGGTCCCTGATATGGAGGGATTGTCTTGTGAGCAAAGGCTAAACGAGTTGGGACTCTATTAATTGAAATTAGAAGGCTGAGACTTCTCTGAAACACATAGGTATCTTAAGAGGTTTGACAGGGTAACCGATGAGAAGATGGTTCCCCTCAGGGGAGAGTTGAGGACCAGAGAGCATAAGCTCAGTATAAAGGAGTCCTGGTGAAGGAATTATGCCAAAGTCATCAACTTTCCTGCTGCTCAGATGTTGCCTGACCTGCTGTCCTTTTACAGCACCACACCTTTTGACTCAGAATAAAGGAGTGCCAATTTAAGCCTGAGATGATGAGGAATTTCTTCTCTCAAAAGGTTGAGAGTCTTTGGAACTCTGTACCACAGAGAGCTGTGGGGCAGAGTTCTTGTGTATATTTAAGGCTGAGAATGATAGATTCTTGATCAATAAGGGAATCGAGGTTTGCAGAGAAAACACAGATCAGGAAACGTAAGGAATGCTGGATCAAATATGATCCTACTGAATGTTGGACTAGGCTAGAGGGGCTGAACAGCCAACTTCTGCTCATATTCCTTATGGTCTTATAAATGAGTAAAAAGGGCTATGTTCAAAATATTTATTGAATGGATTCTGCCCTATAATGCTGGTTGGCGTGAATATCAACTTTACTCCCTGTTTGTTTGTTTTAGGATGATATGGCTGGGATAGATGAGTTACTTTCTTGTTAATGTTGGGGGGCTTGGATTGTCTGAAGAGGTCTTCCCTGAATGTCTGCTGCATTCTAGATCATCTGACCAGCTCCTCCACCACTCCCTTGCCCGGTTCCTTCACCCTGTATGGTTTGTCTCACTGAAGTTCCTCTCGGGCCTGCCGGTGCTGAGAAAGGCAGTGAAACCTCAGTCAAGCCTTATGCCATCTGCTTTCCTTGTCCCTCTCGCTCCTCCTGGTTAAGTCTAATCCTTGGAAGGAAGCAAATCCAACCAAAGTGCTCTCAAATCATCTGTGGCAGGAAGAACAAAATCTGCCGCGGGGAAAATGATGCCGAGGGCTTGATGCAGCTTTACCCCTTTTAAATGACATTAAAATAGCTCCCTTGAGCTCATGCCCCCTCTTTGCTGTGCATGAAATGGCTGGAACAAGGCAGCGAAGTCAGATCAGGGTGTGGGATTGGTAATGGCATAACCTGTTCCCTGCAACACGTCTTCCTGATACCCCCGCCAAAGGGTAAACCAAGATTAATCTTTGTTTGAAAATCTGATCAACAGTACTCCTGTCCAGTTCAAACCCAAATTTGAGCTCAAATGAGGTGGTAAAGTGTAAAGTTCAGCTCCCCCAACCGTATTAGAGTGAAGGAGCCTGATGTAATCAATCTATAAGGAGAGAAAAGAGCTGACGTTTCGAGTCTAACTGACCCTTTGTCAAAACTTTGACAAAGGGTCAGTTAGACACAAAACGTCAGATGCTGCCAGACCTGCTGAGATTTTCCAGCATTTTCACTTTTGGTTTCACATTCCAGCATCTGCAGTAATTTGCTTTTACCTGATGTCATCAATGGCCATTTTATTTGTGGTCCAGCAGGATTTTAAATCATTGTATTACATCTGAGATATTTGCCACAAGGTCCAGATTTGACCTCAAAGATCAGGCTTGGCCTTTCACTGTTGTCTTACAAACAGGGCCTGCATTAAAAGCCCTCTGTGGGTTCTAACTGTATGGTGTGTCACACTGATTACAGAATACTTGATGGCTCCTGAGCTTTGCAGTCATGACCCAGAACTAAAAGACTGTTCTCATGTTTTCCAGGGTTTCTTCAGGCAGAGGACAGCTATTAACAGCGGGATCAAGCCTGACTGCATATGGTGCGTGCACGTACATTGATGCCAGCCATCGTTTTAATCTGGCTTGCAGGATAACAGCGTATAGCTGCCTTGCAGGATAACAGTGTGTGAGACCAACACAGGGAGCAGGCTAGTTGGGAGAAGCAGCAAGTGTCAGAACCAACACTGGGGTTGAGAGCGGTAGTAGGCCCTGACTGTGCAGTGGAATAAGACGTTACATTGGTGAGACCACATTTGGAGTACATTGTTTCGTGTTGCTTTCCTTATTTATGAAAGGACACAACTGATTAAAAAACAGTCCAGAGAAGGCTCTCTCAACTGATCCCTGGGACGAAGGGATCGTTTTACATGAGGGAAAGGTTGGGCGGGCTTTGTTTGTATCCATTAGAGTTTATGAGAGGTGTCCATATTGAAACATAAAAGCAAAAGACTATGGGTGCTAGAGATCGGAAATAAAAACGGAAAATGCTGGAAAAAGTCAGCAAGTCTGGCAGCATCTACAGAGAGAGAAAAATAGAGTTAATGTTTGGAGTCATCATGACTCTCCTTTGGTGACAGGTCCTGAGGACGATTATTCAAATAATGATTGCTCCTGTGGGAGAGATGAAAACAAAGGGGAGAAAGAAACAAAGCTCTGTGGATGCTCGAAATCAGAGATAAAATCAGAAATTACTGGAAAATCTCAGCATCTCTGGCAGCATCTGTGGTGAGAAAGCAGAGTTAACTTTTCTGGTCCAATGACCCTCCTTGAGAATGGTTCTGAAGAGGAGTCCCTGGACCTGAAATGCCAACTATGCTTTCTCTCCAGAGATGCTGCCAGAGATGCTGATTTTTTTCTAGAACAGAGGGACGCAATGTCCCATTTAAGATCGAGATGAGAAGAACTTTTTTTTTATTCAGAATGTCATTAGTCATTGTAGCGCTCTTCCTCAGGCAGTGGAGGAGATTGAATCATCAAATACTGCCAGTGTAGACTTGGATAGATTGCTGACTAACAAGGGAGTCAGCAGTTATCTTGATAGTTGGGAATGTGGAACTGATGCTACTAGCAAATCAATCATAATCTTATTGAATGGCAAAGCAGGCTAGAAGGCCGAATGGCCTACCTCTGCTCTTAATTTGTATGTTTGTCTGTGTATTGCGTGGCAGTAAAATGATATGATCAAAGATGAGGCACTGGAAGGAAAGCAATGAGGTCTTGAGCATTCTGAATCTAAACATGAGAGGTGCATGAATTTCCACAAAGTTAGAGATACTGATAGGGTGGGATCGGTTTTGCTTAATTTCACACTGTCTGTTCCCAAAATACATGTCAGCCTGGAATTTGTAATCCTACTTTTCCAGTCTTGATTCGACGTGAAGTGGAACACATCCATAAGTAGAATTTGATGCTTGCTACCCAACTCCAGCTCATCTTAGTTTCGCTGGTTCCTCTATTAAACAAAAACAGCGGCTGTAATCCACATGCAAGGCTTTTAAATGAATTCACTTTGTTCTCCTTTTCCTGTGCAGACAAGTGGGCTCTCCTCCAGACTTCTCACCATTGTGTTAAAGTTAGGGCAGCATACACATTTATCTCCTGGCATACTAAAAGCTATGCAGGACACCAAAAAAGGTGATTGTTTTTGTGTTGACTTTGTAGTCAAATGCGCTCCCAGCAGTACCTCAGGGGATCAGGGCGGTTGACAATGCCCACGGCATCCTTGTCTCTAGAATGATGCTTTTTATTAAAGAAAGGAAAAGCACAAGCTCAGTAGCCCTCCGGGATATTATGAACTGATAATATTAACTACTGAATATATCAATTACAGCTAGGAGTAGGCTATTCAGCCTACTGAATTTGCTCTGTGATTTCAGAAGGTTGTGGTTGATCTGTTTGCAGCCTTAACTTTATTGTCGTGTCTGCTCTCTCCTGACTGCAAATGTTCAAAAAGGAAGCTTGGATTTGTATTGTCACCAGAGGTTGTTGCAATCATAGTAAATATACACCCACACATTTTAATTTTAGGCATTTGATTGTTATACTTGAGATCATTCACGGACTAAAGCGGTTTCAAATAAAATAGTATTGTTCTAAAATGGCCGCATGCCA
>NC_057716.1:15842923-15875430 GCF_004010195.1 Chiloscyllium plagiosum | reverse complement strand
CTCTCTGCTCCCTACTACAGGAATCGGCCCACACTCGCCTTGCTCCCCACTCCAGGACTCGGACCACACTCTTTCTGCTCCCTACTCCAGGACTCGGCCCACACTCTCTCTGCTCCCTACTCCGGGACTCGGCCCACACTCTCTCTGCTCCCTACTCTGGGACTCGGCCCACACTCTCTCTGCTCCCTGGTCCAGGTCTCAGCCCACACTCTCTCTGCTCCTTTCTCCAGGACTCGGCCCACACTCTCTCTGCTCCCTGCTCCAGGACTCGGCCCACATTCTCTCTGCTCCCTACTTCGGGACTCAGTCCACACTCTCTCTGCTCCCCGCTCCAGGGCTTGGCCCACACTCTCTCTGCTCCCTGGTCCAGGACTCAGCCCACACTCTCTCTGCTCCCTAATCTGGGACTCAGCCCACACCTTCTCTGCTCCTTACTCCAGGACTCGGCCCACATTCTCTCTACTCCCCGATCCAGGACTCGGCACACACTCTCTCTGCTCCCTACTCTGGGACTCGGCCTTCACTCTCTCTGCTCCCTGGTCCAGGACTCGGCCCACACTCTCTCTGCCCCTAATCCGGAACTTGGCCCACACTCGCTCTGCTTCCGCCTCCAGGACTCAGCCCACACTCTCTCTGCCCCCTACTCCAGGACTCAGCCCACACTCTCTCTGCTCCCCTCTCTGGGATTCGTCCCACACTCTCTCTCTGCTCCCCGCTCCGGGACTTGGCCCACACTCTCTCTGCATCCTCCTCCAGGGCTCAGCCCACACTATCTCTGCTCCCCTCTCCAGGACTCGGCCCGTACTTTCTCTGCTCCCTACTCCAGGACTCAGCCACACTCTCTCTGCTTCCTCCTCTGAGAGTCGGCCCACACTCTCTCTGCTCCCTACTCCAGGACTCGGCCCACCCTCACACTCTCTCCGTTCCGAGTTCCAGCTGTGGCACACTTCCGGGACTCTGGTTAGACAGACAATGGAACCCGACTTGGGAAGATGTAACCGAGGTGGTTTTTAGTAGCAGAGCCGAGATAAAGATTTTAAACAGCAAAAACTGAAAGGCACTGTCTGTCTTCTTGGTTCCATTTCATCATCTCAGAGGACAGCACATGGTGATAAAACAAATTGGGCTAGCAACCGTTCACTGAGGACTCAAAGTCTTCTTCAAATTTCACCACTGCTGAGGATACCATGAGTGATGCCACTTTAAAAATTTAGACCCTCATGAACCTTGACGACATACAAACTGCATAGCCCTTGTTTTTCCTGTACCAGACATTCTGTCATTTTTGAAATTATTACCAGTGTTAGTATATTTATTTGATGTTACATTTTGATTACTTTTTTGGGGTCAGTGAGCTTTAAAATTCCA
This sequence comes from Chiloscyllium plagiosum, assembly GCF_004010195.1. Lineage (NCBI taxonomy): Eukaryota > Metazoa > Chordata > Chondrichthyes > Orectolobiformes > Hemiscylliidae > Chiloscyllium > Chiloscyllium plagiosum. Next base: position 15,874,062 of record NC_057716.1, on the reverse strand, counting down.
CTTGTATTCAAGAGTACTTTGGTAATTGGCTCTTTTCTTTTGATCCAGTTCACTGTGTCTTTAACCAGCGCATGATATGGGTGGCATGGTGGCTTGGTGATTAGCACTGGTACCTCGCAGCACCAGTAGACCTGGGTTCAATTCCAGCCTTGGGTGACTGTCAGTCTGGGTTTCCTCCCACAGTCCAATCATGTGCAGGTTTGGTGAATTGGTCATACTAAATTACCTGTTGTGTTCAGTGCATTAGTTAGAGGGAAATGGGTTACTCTTTGAAGGGTCAGCATGAACTTGTTGGGCCAAGTGGCCTGTTTCCATACTGTAGGCAATCTATTCTATGATAGCTGCAAGGTTAAATAAATATATCCATTTGTTGCAATCAACTGAGAAGGAATTCAAAAAAGAGTGAGTCTGAATCACCTTTTCTCATTCGGTTAAACCAGGTTACACTCTCGAGGAAAGTTTGCTCATTAATGAGCCAAGGAAACCTTTCTTTCTCCTCTGTGGTGAGTTCTAACTGTACCCTGACTAATAAGTTCACTAAATTTGGCCAAGCCTGTGTAGGACAAAGAATCAATCCTATCAACATCACACACTAATCCTTTAGGGGAGCTCTGTATCTGGGTAGAGTCATAGAGTCATAGAGATGCACAGCACGGAAACAGACCCTTCGGTCCAACCTGTCCATGCCGACCAGATATCCCAACCCAATCTAGTCCCACCTGCCAGCACCCGGCCCATATCCCTCCAAACCCTTCTCATCCAGATGCCTTTTAAACGTTGCAATTGTACCAGCCTCCACCACTTCCTCCTGAGCTCATTGGTACTTTCTATAAATATTTCTTTTCAGGAATTGGAACTAGCCCAACTTTTTTGAATACAAAGAAAATAATATTTGTCAGATACTGAATGATTTTTGACTTAGGTTTTTCTGACTTGGATTAAAATAATGGCAATTTGAAAATCTCGGCTTGAGTTTCCAAGAAGCTTGCCTGAGTTGTGACCTGTGTATGTATCTTGGTTACCTCCATTTAGTTCATATCTGAGGACGCCCTGTCCCAGTGCTTGGTGCTGCCTCCATTGTCATAGCTTTGTTCATTTCTCTTTTTAATTACTATGCAGATCATATTCAATACAAGGAGTTGTGCTTAATTATTAGAAACCATAAACCTGTTTACAAACAAGCATTACTGAAATAACTCCACAAAGGCTGGACATCCTATCACTAAGTCATCCTTTATGTACATGTGCATAGTACCTGACACTAACTGAGCTAGCTCTCAGCTGGCTCCTGGAGTGAACAAAACTTCTGACCCTCCTGTTTATATCTGTCAGCCTGGGCTCCATGATTGGACCAGGTTAACAGCCCCATTAGGGATCTCATATTCTATGAGGTCCACCTGGCTGACCTTATTCTAATCACTACATCCCTCCCCCTCTAAGTCCTGTGACTTGGGCCTGTTCTTTCTCCTGTAGCTTTTCCTCGGACGTTTTTGCATCAGGTCCGGTTCCTCCGACTTTGCCTCGGATACTGGCGGCATGTACTGCGTCTTGCACCCAGAGCATCTCAGAAGGAATTCATCCTCTTTGTCAGGCGGTAACAGCGTCGAGGCTGTGACATCTGCCATGTCCAACTCGTCCTCGGATGTTTCCTCAATGTGAGGCGGAGGAGAAGAATTCATCGTTTTTTGGCTGTACTGAGGGGCTGGGTATCTTTTGCTCCTGCCCCTGTTTGCAAGGCAGCAGCTTTTATCTAGTCCACATGCTTGTTCAGAACTGCCTCTCCTGTCTGAACCTCGAACATTATGGGACCTGACCCCGCATTGACCATATCTCTTTCTCATGCAGGGCCATTCCTGTGCTTTCGACACCAAACTTCATCCTCTGAAGTAAACTGTTTCTCTCACTTAGAGGAGTCTTGTATCCAGCATTTCACCCTCAGCCCCAGGTCTGGGAAGATCAGGTTTACCCTAGGGGGAGGAATCTTCACCCCGTGAGCAACTCTGCTGGAACTATCCCTGTCGTTGTATGAGGGGTGGTCCTACAATCAAACAGGAACTGGGACAGTCTGGGATCGAGTGAAGCTGTAAACTGTTTCTTTAAGCCTGTCTTCAAATTTTGGACAGCTCTTTCTGCCATCCCAATGGATGATGGATGGTAGGGGATGGTATGGAGCTGTCCTTATCTGCTGAATGCCACTCGACCTTAGGAAATACCGAATTCCCTGCTGGTAAATGATGGCCCATTGTCTGTGACCAACACCTCCAGAAGTCTGTGTATTGCAAAAGATGCTCACGACTTTTCAATCATCATCTCCATGTTTGATGAATGAACTCTCTGCACATCCAACCATTTTGATTGGGGGCATCCATAAAGACTGAGCCCATGAACGGACCGGCACAGTTGACTTGGAACCAAATCCAATGTTTACCTGGCCATTCCCATGAACATGGGGGAGCTGTTGGAGATCATTTCTGTCCTTGCTGGCACTCTGGGCACTGCCCCATCAACATGGCTAAGTCACCATCCAGTCCTGGCCACCAGATATCATTTCTTGCCAACATCTTCACTTTGTAAACTCCTGGCAGAGCTCAGTCAGTATCTGACAGCAACTTTTGTTCAGGGCAATCACTCTTGCTCCCCATAATAATATGCCATCCGCTACTGTGATCTGGTTTCTCCAGGTTGAAAAAGGTTTCAGCCTTTTGCTTTCCCCCATTACCACCAATTGTTTCAGTTTTGCCGGGACCGGATATTGTTGTGTCCACTGTCTGACATTGTCAGCAGTGACTGGAACGGTGTCGAGAAATTTTCAAACCAGAGTGGTCTCTTCCAGGAGCGGCACCACTGGTGGTGTATTCAGTAGTGGGAGGTTGCTCAAGGCATCTGCATTTGCCTTTTGGCCTCTTGGACAGTGTTCCAACTTGTAATTGCACACACTCAGAATGAGAGTCCACCACTGAATGCGACCTGGAGTTGTGGGTAGCACTATCTTGTCCACTTAAAGTAGCCCGAGCAGGAGTCTGTGGTCTATTACTATTACAAATTAACGTCCGCAAAGCCATTGGTGGAACTTTTTCACGCCAACTACGACCACCAACCCTTCCTTCTCTATCTGGTGGCATTCTCATTTGACATTAGCCAAAGTCAGGAAGCACACGCTATCGAGCGTTCTTCTCGACTGGGCCTCTGCTGAGCCACCATTACCTCAATACCGTACGGAGAGGTACACATGCCAGCACCAGATCACACTTGGGATTATAGTGTGCCAACACCTTGCTTCTTCACTTTGCTAATGGCTACACCTTGGTATGAGACCATTTCCAAGACTGACCCTTTTCAATAGCAGATGTAAGGGTGCCAGGATGGTGACCAGGTTAGTATGATTTTCCGTAATAATTCACTAACCCAAGTAAAGACCTAAGCTCCATTATAGATATGGAGTAGGGGCACCTTTGATTGCCTTCACTTTATCTTCCAACATTTATAACCCAGTCTGTATTTCAAGTACGTCACTTTGAGTGCCTGAAAACACATTTTTCTTCCTAAGGCATCCACCTATCTTGGAGAAATATTTAAGCACTATGTCCAAATTCTCTCAATGCTCATTATTGGTCTTCCCTGTTATGAGCTGAAAATGTGTTGCTGGAAAAGCGCAGCAGGTCAGGCAGCATTCAAGGAGAATCAATGTTTCGGGCATAAGCCCTTCTTCAGGAATGAGGAAAGTGTGTCTAGCAGGCTAAGATAAAAGGTAGGGAGGAGGGACTTGTGGGAGGGGCGTTGGAAATGTGATAGGTGGAGGGAGGTGAAGGTGAGGGTGATAGGCCGGAGTGGGATGGGGGCAGAGAGAGATAACACTTTAACTCCCCTTCCCACTACACCAAGGACATGCAGGTCCTTGGACTCCTCCATCGCCAGACCATGGCAACATGACGGTTGGAGGAAGAGCGCCTCATCTTCTGCCTGGGAACCCTCCAACCACAAGGGATGAACTCAGATTTCTCCAGTTTCCTCATTTCCCCTCCCCCCACCTTGTCTCAGCCAAACCCCTCGAACTCATTTTCCAGCAACACATTTTCAGCTCTGATCTCCAGCATCTGCAGTCCTCACTTTCTCCTCTTCCCTGTTATGAGCCTGTCCTCCGGTTAAATGGCAGCCTGGGGCAGACCTTGTAAAACGTTCTCCATTGTCTGCTGGAAAATGGCATAGGCTGATGGCAGTCCCAAATGGCAGACTCATATATTGGTGCAAACCCTTATGGGTATTCATTGTTGCGTTTTTCTGAGGATCCACACCTAATCACAATTGCAGGTGCACACAGCTCATGTCCAGCTTCATGGAGGATAGCCCGTACCTCTGCCTGTTCTCTACACAAGGGATTGAGTGTTTATCCAATTTGAAAAGCGAAAAACCATTTGTTTGAAAGCTGACCGGTTGGACTTCACAATCGGTACAACCAGTGCTGACCATTCCGCAAACAGGACTGCCTTGATGATTCCTTCACTTTCCAGCCTCCTGATTTCTGCCTCTACTTTTACATATAAGGCAAATGGCACTGACCCAGCTAGCTTAGAGTCAGTTCTCAGAGTGAACAAAAGCCCTGACACTCCTGACACCAGATTGACAGCCCCAATCAGGCAACTCACATTCTATGATGTCCACCAGCCTGAACTTGTTCCATTCACGACAAGCATGATTTCTTATTAAGGGCAAATGTCACAGTGTCTCGCATTCTATTTGACCTTCCAAAGGAACACCATCTCACATCTCTAAATTATTTTGGCTGCTTTTAGTAGGCTGATATTTTCTTCTAATCCAATCAGGGTCTTTGTGTGGCAATATTATACATCAAATTTACTGATGGCTAATATAATGGAGAATTTGATTGGGCTTATAATACTTCATAACAGCAGTGATTTGAAGATGCCGGTGTGGGACTGGGGTGTACAAAGTTAAAAATCACACAACACCAGGTTATAGTCCAACAGGTTTATTTGGAAGCACACTAGCTTTCGGAGCACTGCTCCTTCATCAGGTGATTGTGGAGTACACAATTGTACAACACAGAATTTATAGCAGAAGTTTGCAGTGTGACGTAACTGAAATTATACATTGAAAAACCTCTTGATTATTTGTTGTCTTTCATCTGTTAGAATGAACATGATAGTTTCACTTCCTTCATATGTAAATCACAAAACCTTTTTTAAAAGTTACATTCTCAGGTTAACTGTAACAATTGGTGTCAGCCCAGATAATGTGTTGAAGGTGTGCACTCCCTGTGTGCTGCTGTCTGTGCCATAAGGTTTAGATTGATTCTAATCTTAAAAATGAGTTAACAGAGTCTTACATGGATTCATGCAGTTTTTGAGCAAAGTACAATGTAACTCTGCAAGTTCAAATTCACTCCACAAATTTATATGTGTATGTGTGTTGGGGGGAGTGGTTATGAGTGTCTGTGAGAAGGTGTCTGTGTGTGTGAGTGTAAAGGGCTTTAAGTCTGTGAGAGGTTGTGTGTGTGTATGAGAGAGGGTCTGCGTTAGTGTGTGTGTGTGTCTGTGTGTGTGTATAGTACAATGGGGTCACCTGTCGTGTGACATGAACCCAAGGTCCCAGTTGAGGCCATCCCCATGGGTACCGAACTTCGCTATCAGCTTCTGCTTGGACACGTTTTGTTGTTGGTCAATACCGAAGTCCACCTTGAAGGACAGTCACCCGAAGGTCCGAGGTCGATTGTTCCTGACTGCTGAAGTGCTGTCCGACTGATGGGAATGCTCCTGTCTGTTGATTGTTTTGCTGTGTCTGTTCATCTGTTGCTGTAGCCTCTGTTTGGTCTCACCAATGTACCTTGCCTCAGGGCATCCTTGCCTGCAGCATATGAGATAGACAACATTGGCTAAGTTGCATGAGTACCTGCCACATACATGGTGGGAAATATTCCCATGTGTAATGACAGTACCCGTGTCGACATTCTGACACGTCTTGCAGGGCCTACCATGACAACGTTGCGTGGTATTGTCCTGAAAGCCAGGCAGTTTGCTACGAACAATGATCTCTTTGAGGTTTGGTGGCTGTTTAAAGGTGAGAAGTGGAGGTGTGGGGAAGGTCTTGGCGAGGTGCTCATTCTCATTGACAATGTTTTGTAGGCTGCAAAGAACATGGCATAGTTTTTTTGGCTCCTGTGAAGTACTGGACAACAAAGGGTACCCTGTTGGTTGCAGCTCGTGTCTGTCTCCTGAGGAGGTCATAATGGTTTCTCGCTGTGGCACGTCGGGACTGGCGGTCGATGAGTTGAACATCGTACCCCATTCTTATGAGGGCATCCCTGAGTACTTCCAAGTGCCCATCACGTTCCTCCTCATCTGAACAGATCCTATGTATGCGTAGTGCTTGTCCAAAGGAGATGGCCGTTTTAATATGTTTCGGGTGGAAGCTAGAGAAGTGTTGCATCACGAGGTTATCCGTGGGTTTGTGGTTGAGCGAGGTGCTGAGGTGCCCATCCTTAATGGAGACGCATACATCCAAGAATGAGACAGATACTAGAGAGTAGTCCATGGTGAGTTTGATGGTGGGATGAAACTCATTGATATCACTGCAAAGTTGTTTCAGTGATTTTTTGCCATTGGTCCAGAGGACGAAATTGTCGTTAATATACCTGATGTATAGTGTTGGTTGGAGACCCTGTGAAGAGAAGAAGTCTTGTTCGAACTTGTGTACGATAATGTTGGCACATTGGGGTGCAAATTTGGTCCCCATAGCTGTTCCATGTGTCTGGATGAAGAACTGGTTCTCAAAGGTGAAGACATTGTGATTGAGGATAAAGCGGATAAGTCATAGGATGGTGCTCGGAGTTTGGCAGTTGTTAGTGTTGAGTACTGAGGCTGTACTTTGTCCTCAACCGGGACCTTGGGTTCATGTCACACTAAGAATGTAACTTTATAAAAAAAGTTTTATGATTTACATATGAAGGAAGTGAAACTAACATGGTCATTCTAACAGATGAGAGACTTAACAAACAATCAAGGTATTTTTCAATGTATATTTTCAGTTACATCACACTGTAAAATTTTGCTATAAATTCTGTGTCTTACAATCTTATATTCCACAACCACCTGATGAAGGAGCAGCGTTCTGAAAGCTAGTGCTTCCAATAGAACCTGTTGGACTATAACCTGGTGTTGTGTGATTTTTAATATCATAATAGCAGAGTCAACTTATATATGGATTCTTCTCATAAAGTATACCGCCCAAACCGTATCCAACGATATCCGCCCGAACAGCAGGAACTTGTATTTATATAGCATTTTTAAAATATTGTGACGTCTCAAACTACTTCGCGAGAGTCTAATCTGGCAAAATATCTCACCAAGTCGCATGAATTGATATCAGAGCAGGGGACCAAAAGCTTGGTCAAAGTGGTAAGTTTTAAGAATCATCTTAGAGTAGGAGAGAGAGGTAGAGAGATTCAGGGATGATATTCCAGAGGTTATGGTCCCAACAGCTGAAGGTTTAGCTGCAAATGGTGGAATGAAAGAATTTAGGGACATTCATGAGGCCAGAATTAAAGAAGGAAGTTTTCAGAGTTTTGTTCGGCTGGCGGAGAAGGACAAGAGCTGAAAATGTGTTGCTGGAAAAGCACAGCAGGTCAGGCAGCATCCAAGGAGCAGGAGAATCGACGTTTCGGGCATGAGCCGGAAGAAGGGCTCATGCCCGAAACGTCGATTCTCCTGTTCCTTGGATGCTGCCTGACCTGCTGTGCTTTTCCAGCAATACATTTTCAGTTCTGATCTCAAGCATCTGCAGTCCTCACTTTCTCCTCGGAGAAGGACAAGACCAGTCTAATCCAAGGGAAACAATGATGCTGAGTGAAACACTAAAACACAACTCTAAGTTCTAATTGCTCTTAGCTCCCTATATTCTCCCTCCTATTTATGTAAGGCTAGGCCCACTCTTGACAGCTTGAGCTGATATTAGGTGACAGAGCAGAAACCCATGCCCCAAACTGAGACAGCCTTGGTATAGCTCAGCCCTTCATTGTATCATGTTGATATCAACGGGGTGCCCACCTTACAATAGGATGTGTTGGGTTGTGGTATGAGTTACAGTCAACTCAAACAAAGCTGGTTGACAGATGGAGAACCACAAGACCACCCTAATCAGTGTAGAATGAATGTGGCTCAGAGCATCCTCCACCAAAAGCAAGCTGACTGATTCTTTCAAGCATTTCCAGGTTAGCAGAGAGCCAGTGAAGGCAGAATGGGCAATCTAGATGATGTCGTTTGTTCGTAATCCCCACTTCTCCTTTTGTCAATTCTTAGAAGACTATTTAAAGTTGTATGTGTGTGTGTGTATGTGTGTGTATGCGTGTGTATAAGTGTGTGTGTGTATGCGTGTGTATAAGTGTGTGTGTGTATAAGTGTGTGTGTGTGTGTAAGTGTGTGTGTAAGAGTCAGAGTGTGAGAGAGAGGTGGGCAGTATGCTTTGCGTTGGTTATTGAGGCAGGTGACAATACCATTGGTACTTCTGTACAAAGTCTGCCAACTCATTCTTTTTAGCCAACTTCACCATCGTTTCTGCCACTGTACATCAGTCATTTCATTAACTCTTACCATGACAACCTCCTGAGCCTGTACATCTTACATTGAGTCAATTTTCAATTTGCATCATTTTTTTTTCAATTTCCTTGGTGATCGCGCCCATCCCAATCTCCGTAACTCCTCTAATCCTACAACCCTCTAAAATATCTGCAATCACTCAAGTGTGATCTTTTGAGCACCCGTGTGATGCAGCTTCAGTGACTATGTCATCAACTGCAGAAGCTCTAAGCTCCGGACATCTTTCCCAAGTCTCTTTGCCTCACTTCCCTCCTTTAGGACCCACCTTTGGCCCACCACTTGAACAAGTGGTTAGTCACTCACCCTAATATGGCTAAGTAAGACCATTAGATCAAAAGAGAATAAGCAGCCCATTAAGCCCAATACGTCTGCTCTGTCATAGAGTCACAGAGGTTTATAGCAAGAAAATTAGGGCAGCACGGTGGCTCAGTGTTTAGCACTGCAGCTTCGGTCGACTGTCTGTGTGGAGTTGGCAGATTTTCCCTGTGTCTGCCTGGGTTTCTTCTGGGTGCTCCAGTTTCCTCTCACAGTCCACACTTAGTTGAATTGGCCATGCTAAATTGTCCATAGTGTTCAGGGGTGTGTAACTTAGGTGCATTCGTTAGCGGTAAATATAAGGTAGTGTGAGTTGCTCTCTGGAGGGTCAGTGTGGACTTGCTGGGCCGAAGGGCCTGTTTCCACACAGTAGAAATTCCAATTTCGAATTCGGCCCACCTTGTCCATACTGCCCAGTTTTCACTATGCTATTCAATAATATCATTGCTGCTCTGATAATCCTCAGCCATACTTTCCTATCTTTTTTCCATAGCCTGGATTCCCTTACTGATTAAAACTTAGTCTATCTCAGCCTTGACTGCAGTTAATGACGCAGGCCTCTGCAATAAAAGAATTTCACACATTCGCTGCTGGCTGAGAGAAGAAATTCCTCCTCATCTCTGTCTTAAATGTGTTACTCCCTTATTCTGAGACTATGCCCCCTCATCCTAAGTTCCTACATTAGTGGAAACTACCTCTCCATATTTAAGCTTGAAATATTGTTGCTTGATTCACATTTATGAAGCTCTTCAGGAAATTTGAAGGTGCTGAACAAACAGATGTTGTTGTCGAAATGGCTACTTTGAATTCCAGCTATGGCCTGAGATAAGGTGGAAGAGGCTTGAGGGATCCTCCTGTTCCAATTATTTCCTTCCACTGTCACTATGATGAGGACATCGCACTACATTGTAATAAGAGAAAGCCATTGCAGTCGAAGTAAGTCACCTAAAGAGCAGATCCCGCACTGGGGCAGATGGGGTCAGGTTGTGTGAAAAGATTTAAGGGCAAATCTTCCGACTGCACAAGCAGCAGTCTTAATGATTGAAAGCACGATTCTCCCTGCTGCTGGTTTCAATAATGTCCCTACTGGGAAGCTAATAGTGCCTGTGCACTGTGTGGGCCCTACAGGAAACCCTGCTGATATACAGCATTCTCTGTTACGTTTTCTTGATTAAATGGGAAGAGGGCACTGGGGTAACTCCAGCATGGAGTCACCAAACAAAGAACCTAACAGAGATTTTCACTTCTTAGAAAATCAAGTTATTAAAAAAGAAGGAAATTTACAAATTAATTCACTGTGTTTCCATCAGATCTCCTCCAGTTACTGTGTTTCCCCATAGTTATGGAAGGTCTTAAATACGCTGGGTGGTTAGTGTTCTCCTGTTATAATGATAATGCGCTGTGGGTGCTTCATGCCCTGCTGCTAATCAGTACATCTGTAAACAGTTGAGTTGCACTCCATGGATTTCTGAAGGACTGCAGGAAAACCAATTTAAATTGCTGCCTTATGATTCATTGCCATCTGTTCTCCTACCACTGAGATGCTGCACATGGTCCAGCTTAATGTGACCCTTCCAGAGCTTTGTTATGCAGGAAACCATCCTTCTCTTTCTTTCACTGAGGTGATAAATCTTAACTCCTTAACTGTAGTTTGGTCACTTGTTATACTCAGTTTGTTATGATGAGTTGAGAAGGGAGGGTCTCTTTTTTATTAAAGCCCTCCTCACTCACCAACAACAAAACTTTTTAAAAGCTTTTAATATGTCACCAAACTTTAATTAAAATTATAGACTAATCAAAATTAAGGAGCAATTAAAGGTTTTCAGTGAAAGAAATTATTGTTTAATTATCAACGCTGAGAAAAGTAATAAATGTGACAACAAACATGCAATAAGGTGGATATAAAGTTAAAAAGGTCTAATACTAAAGGAAAGATCAACAATGAGCAGTTTTAAAAAGTCTTTAGAGGCTTTGAGGTATTGATTTTGACCCGAGATCATGGCTGTTTACTGAAAGACTTCTATCTTCAGCAGTGGTGGAGCTTATAGATATTTGTGAGTTCTCACTGGATAGATGTTTCTCTGACTTGCTGTTCTTTTGGTGTTACCTCTTGAGGTGCTGTAAAAAGACAAAGGAAGGAGAAAGCAAGCCTTCTGGATCTGCTATTACACATCTATGTGTTTTTCTCTTCTGGTCTATCCATCTAAAAGCTGTTGGAAAAGCACAGCCGATCACGCAGCATCCGAGGAGCAGGAGAATCGATGTTTCGGGCATAAGCCCTTCATCAAGAATGAGGCTTGTGGGCCGGGGGCTGAGAGATGATGCTGGGGGGAAGGTAGCTGGGGAGGGAGGTGATGCTGGGGGGAAGGTAGCTGGGAAAGCAATAGGTGGATAAAGGTGAGGGAGAAAGTGGTAGGTCAGAGAAGGGAGTGATGAACGGGTCCAAGGGTGGTCCATCATGCCTCCCACCCCCAACCTATCACCTTCTCCCTCACCTTCATCCACATATCACTTTCACAGCTACCTTTCCCCCACCTACCGCATTACCTTTCTAGCACTCGACTCTGAGCTCCAGCATCTGCAGCCCTCACTTTCTCCTATCCAAAAGCTATTGCTTGAAATATAGATCATTCAGTATTCCTGTATCTGAGTTCATCGTTCTTTCAAACTATATAAACTGCAAGCAACGTTCATCCCAATATGTGAATATTATAGAAAATTGTAAATGAACCAGGGGATACAGATTTGAGTTTCAATGATTTTTTATAATCATGTTAACTTCAGCTCAGACTGCTTCGTATTTATTTATAGTTTCATGAGCTTAGATCAACCTGGTCAACTGCATCCATCATATGCCAGTGTTTTCCTGTTTAAAAATAATTTTAGCCTACATAAATTCCTGGGTATTGAAACCAAATGATGAGAGTCAGAAATTGATGGATCACTATTCTAACAGGTGACAGGTGTTGTTTGCCAATACTCGCACAAAACACCTAGAAAAGTTTTATCATACCCAAATCTCCACATAGATGCATTGTGTATTGTCAACATCATAACAATCACATGGTTACCTTTAAATCCCTCCTTGCCTTTCTCTTCTCCACTGCAGCAGCTGCCTGGCCTGAAGTCTTTATTGCTCTGAGTTTGGATTCTGGTCTTGCCCATCCTCCCTTGACCTCAAACATTGGAGTTTTTCAGCCATCTGTATTCAGTGATAAAATACATGCATGTGTGTGTCAGTGTGTGTGCTTGTGTCGGTGTGCTTGTGTCGGTGTGTCGGTGTGTGTGTGTGCGTGTGTCTATGTGTGAGTGTGTGTCGGTGTGTCTGTGTGTTGGGTGTGTGTGTCTATGTGTGAGTGTGTGTCAATGTGTTGGGTGGTTGTGTGTGTGTGCGCGTATGTGTGTGTATGTGTGCGTGTGTGTGTGAGTATGTGTGTGTGTTTGAAGTTGCAATTTTTTTCTCTCAGCATCAGTAAGTAAATAAAGAACTCCATCTTTTTTTCACTCAAGAAATTCCTTCCTTAAATCTCTCTGTCTGTTTCTACCTTTTTAAGAATTTCTTTAGAATAGACTTCCAGCTTTTGATCAACCGAACTAATAAATCTTTCAGTGCCTCTACTCTCAAGGTGTCCCCTGGTACCTCTTTAAATCACTTTGGAAAGTTATCTTTATGGGAGCTAGGCTGACATTTAAAACTGACAGCGACAGTAATGACAAGCATTCAGTTCACATTGAGAATGTGATATTATAAATACCTTCAGCTTGTACTGCTGGGATCTTTCCATCAGGAATAGGAAATCCTGTTTCATTCATTTGCCTCAGGAACGCCTGCTCAGTTTCCTGTGTATGACTTGGAATTGCCTTGCTTGAAAGTGCTGCCACAGCAACGGAGTAAAGAGACTGATGGCCAGGGACATGTAGTCATGGGCGAGACACTGACCGTAGGAAGCTTTGATACCATTGCAACCAGTGCAAAGACATGATTGATCTCAAAAACAAACTTCAAAAACCACATGTGTCTCATTAATCTCTATACTGAGGCCTTCCTCCAAAAATAACCAGTATAGAGCACATCAAGATTCACTTTGATATAAGATGTTACGTTACCAGGACACAACTTACATTTGGTATCTCATTGATTTAGATGCCCTTTGAATATAATGCTGCACACTGACTTCAGCACTGCAATAATTGTCCAGGTTTGTCAGAGAGCTTGCCAACTGGATACAAAATAGTCTTGACGGTAGGAGCCAGAGGGTGATGGTGGAGGGTTGTTTTTTGGACTGGAGGCCTGTGACCAGCAGTGTTTCACAGGGATCGGTACAGGGTCCACTGCTGTTTATCATTTATACAAATGATTTGGATGTGAATGTCCAAGACATGGTTAGTAATATTGCAGATGGCACCAAAATTGGTGATATAGCAGATAGTGAAGAGGTTATCTCAGATCAATTAGACCAATGGGCCAAGGAGTGCCAGATGGAGTTTAATTTGGATAAATGTGATGTATTGCATTTTGGTAAAACAATCAAAGGCAGGACTTATACAATTAATGATAGGGCCTTGGGTAGTGTTGTGAAGTAGAGAGACCTAAGGGTTCAGGTACATAATTCTTTGAGATTTGCATAACAGGTAGGCAGGGTGGTTCAGAAGGCCTTTAGGACACTTGCCTTCATTGCTCAGACCTTTGAGTTTCGGAGTTAGGATGTCATATTGAGGTTGTACAGGACATTGGTGAGGCCTCTTCTGGAGAACTGTGTCCAGGTCTGGTCACCCTGCTTTAGGAATAATATTAGTAAATTGTAGTGGGTTCAAAGGAGGTTTATCAGCATGTTGCCAGGGACAGAAGATTTGAGTTATAAAAATGGGCTGGATAGGTTGGGACCTTTTTTCACTGGACCGTAGGATGTTGAGAGGTGACCTTATTAAGGTTTATAAAACCTTGAGGGGCATAGATAAGGTGTGCAACAAGGGCCTTTTCCAGAGGACAGGGGAGTTTAAAACTAGGGGGTACATTTTTAAAGCAGAGGAGAAAGATTTAAAAAGGACTTTTTACACAGAGTGGTTTGCGTGTGGAATGAACTGGAAGTGGAAGGATGCAGGTATAGTTATAACATTTAAAAGACATTTGGACAGGTACATGAATAGGAATGGTCTGGCAGGATATGGGATAAATGTAGGCAGGCAGGACTAGATTAGTTTGGGAACATGGTTGACATGGACTCGTTGGACCGAAGGGTCTGTTTCTGCACTGTATGACTCTATGACTCTGTGGCATTGGCCAACCTGCAATGAAGGTTGCAGGATTACCACAACGCTGCTAACACACTGCTGTCTCCCAGTACAATCACTTAACTGCCTTCGTGGACAGGTTGGTAGCTGCCGTGGAGAGCCAGGCCTAACAACCGCAGTGGCTGCCTGACCTGCACACAGAGCAACTCTCCATCACTGCAGCCATTGGTGTACAACAACAAAAGGGGAACAAAGGACCTTGAGTTACCCCCCAGTGGCCCCTTCCTCACAAGCAGGCAGGCTGGTGCCAGTAGGCAGCCAGCACAAGAGACAACCCCAGGAATTCTTTTTTCAGGACTCCACCAGAGGAAGTCACACCTTCAACCTCCATCCTGCCTGTCACCACCCCCTCCCCCACCCCACCAGCCCTATAGGAACTTAAGAGGCTGTCCCTGCCTCTGAGCAGGAGGCATTCAGCATGTCTGGCCACTCTAGCCACAAAAACCCTTGGGATCACCCGAAAAGCCCAAAGGCCCACAGGCTCCACTGTAGGGCAGGCTCCCTCTATCGAGGACTGCAACCAGATGTATTGGGAGGATAAGAAAGGAAGCCTTCTGGGGCAAATAGGAGACACACTACGGGAAAAATATTATCATATATTTATATATGGTCACATTTCTTCATTGGTGGTGAGTACAAATGTCTGTCTTCCCACAACTACAGCATTGCAGGTACAAAGCCAAGCTACCCTTAGCACGGCACAGTGCACAGATAGCACAGGCTGTGAAGTGAGAAGCTTCTGCACCTTCTGGAATCTATGGCTGCATTGTAGGTATTCGCTACTTTGGCATCCAGGGTCAAGCTTTCCAGGCAGCCAAACAGAGCACATGTGTCACAGCCAATAGCGGCATTACTTTGTAACATTGCCTTATATAGTTAGGAGCAGCTTGGGCATGGATTTGGATTGCGCACTGCATGTTAATGCCTAAGCATATAGTGCTGGCAGGTTTGGTGTACGGATCTTGAAATGCCTTGCATTGCTGAAAATTGAAGCCTCCTCCTGCACTGAACAAAACATTTATCCCGCTCTCTTCAGGTGTGGTCGGAACCATTTTAATTTCTACTGTCATTTCCAACACAACGGGAGGAAACAGGGTTGGGCTCGGCCTCTTCTTTTCGGTGTACATCCAAATGTAGACGTTCCCTCCCTGGTGGTCCTCCCTGTCAACTCCATAGCCTCTGATCTTGCCCAGATCCCAATTCAACCCATGTACCAAAATCTTCATCTGCCCATTTTACCAACACTCATCACCGTCCCCCCCAATACTCCTCGCACTCTGCCATCCACAGGCACATCGACTAAAGATGCCAAATCTAGTAGACTGCTGATGTCCCCACCACCATGGAAGATTGGATGCGACTTAAAGTCGATGATCCTCCCGCCTCCTCGAGCATTATCCCTTTCCATTCAATTCTCTATTGACTCCCCTGGTTGTGTGTTAAGTTGCCCCCCTCCACTGCCAATAGATATCTGGTCAACATGGACGGGTTGGACCGAAGGATCTGTTTCCATGCTGTACATCTCTATGACTCTATGTCTCTCCATCACCGCATTCTGCCTCCAATCCCCAAGACTATGTTCCTCAGATTTCCTCCTGCAGCAGTAGCCTCTAATAACTTCCCAGCAATCCTTGAGTCTGGACCCCCAAGACTGAGTGCTGACTGTGCACTTGAATGGCTTTAGCTGGATGGCCGCGAATGATGAGTGAGCAGGCCCCTGCCAGATCTCTGCACGGTTCCCATGGCTCTGTACCCACTACCCCCCAGACTAGTTCCACAGGATCCACAGGGCTGACCATGGCCCTCTCCTCTGACTGGAGAAGTACAGACCCTGTGATGCTGACCACCCCGAATGGCTGACTAACCGTCCCAAAACCTCTGGGCTGATATCGGACTGACTGTGCTGGAGCCCACTGGCTGAAGGATGTCCCCATGGACCGAACTAAGGACCACCCCCTGCAAACACCGAGGCATGGCCAATTGCTTGAAACATGGACATGCTGGTAGAAGGTGCAGGTGTCTAGCATGATGGCAGCCTGTAACATGCCCACCCCCTTGACTGATGACTGCTGAAAGTGTTGAGAGTGTGTTGCTGAAAAGCACAGCAGGTCAGGCAGCATCTGAGGAGCAGGAAAATCATGTTTCGGGTCGGAGCCCTTCAGCAGGAATGAGTTGTTTGGCTTTGTGCCTGGCACTAAAGGTAAGGCAGAATGGAAGTGCTCCGGTATTGCAGCTCTGGATAAGGGGACATGGCAGTGAGTGATGTTGTGCATCTGGAAATAGGCACAAAACAAGTGAATGTGAAGAAAGGAAGCAAGCAGCCCTGCTCCGATCTGTGAGTTGGGTGCCCAGTTCCATGGGAAAAGTGTCTTGGCAGCAGAATTCAAGTGATCGGCACTGGTGCACTCCAAACTGCAGCATTTAAATACAGAAGGGTGCTGTAAGTGGAAAGGAAACATGCCATAAGGGAGTGGTGAGGCTGGTATGTGTCTGACGCCCATGTCCGTGGACGTGGACTACGTGGAGTTGCTGCCCAAGGAGTGTGCCCTGAGATGTTGGTCCCAGGGGCCCATGGAGGAGGTGCAAGTGAACAAGTGGGCAAGGTGGAATGGCTAAGCAAACACTCTAACTTTCATGTCAAACTTCTCACTGCCTGATTTCCATCCAGTGAACAGGAAAATAGGAAACTACATGTTAACATAGAGCAATTAAGACATAATGAGGCTGTTTGACCATTGAAAATTAGTTTCTCGCTATTCTCTCATGAGAATCGTTTCTCACCGATCGATGATGGGTTGGAAACTTGAGCTCAGCACTGAGGAGGCTCTGACAGGGCTTAACATCTGATTTTCCCAAATTTCTCAGCGTGGCCCACAGAGTTCGAAGCTGAGACGACGTTTTTAACCAATGACTTTCTCACTTCTGGGTTCTTTCTCTTAACTCCACTGAAGCCAAGTTAAGAACATTGAGCATCTCCAATTGCAGAAGGGGCCAACAGAATTAAGGGAATCTCCTGGAAACAGACAAACTGCATCAAAGCTGCCATCAAGGAAGACAAACCATCAACGACAGCCATGGTGACTGTGATCCTCCATATCTACGTGAGCAGATGTATCCAGGCTGGAACAGCTAACCGTGCAAACACTCCTAATTTTTTCTCCTTTCAGGTGCCAGAAGTTCCTCCAGAATGAAGGGTAGTAAGCTGAGGTGGGCTTGCCCTCAGCCAGCGACTGTAGCTTTACAGAGAGATCATCTTGCATCATGAAGGTGATCAATCCTTCCAGAGGCAATTGGCTTGTGAGGAAGATGTTCCATTGGTAGGAGAGACTAGGACTCGAGGGCACAGCCTTAGAGTAAAGTGAAGCCTTTTAGAATGGAGATAAGGACAAACTTATTCCGCCAGAGAGTAGTGAATCTATGGAATTTATTGCCACAGAAGGCTATGGAGGCTAGGTCATTCGCATATTTAAGACCGAGAGAGCTAGGTTCTTGAGTATCAAGGAGATCAAGAGTTATGGGGTGAAAGTGGGAGAATGGGGTTGAGAAACTTATCAGCCATGATTGTATGGCAGAGCAGACTCAATGGGCTGAATGGCCTAATTTCTGCCCCTATGTCTTACGGTCTTATGTGCTCATGCATGGTGGTGAATGCCCTTTATCCTGTTTCTCATTCATTCCTAGTCCACTGTTCCAATAAAAGCTCACCCACCACAGCCAGCCATAAGGTGGTTGTTGGCCGACAAGGACTGGCCTCTCTACATAAAAATCAAAAGAACAGTGGACGCTAGAAATCAGAAACAAAAACCGAAATTGCTGGGAAAGCTCAGCAGGTCTGGCAGCATCTGTGGAGATACCTGAAACATTAACTCTGATTTCTCTGCACAGATGCTGGGCAGACCTGCTGAGCTTTTCCAGCAGTTTCTGTTTTTTGTTTCTGGCCCCTCTACAGCTGGTCAATGATTCACCTCCACAACCCAAAGGCTTGTGGTCAGTTGACTTTAACAAGAGCCGTGATGCCTGGGGGAACCATCTCTATGAAAATGTCTAGGCTGCTGAATGCAAAGTTTGTGCACTCTGAAACTGTACTCACTGGAGCAGAATCCCAAGTTATGGAGCAATTATGTTGGCAGCTGAAGATGTGTTGCTGGAAAAGCGCAGCAGGTCAGGCAGCATCCAAGGAGCAGGAGATTCGACGTTTCGGGCATGATCCTGAAGAAGGGCTCATGCCCGAAATGTCGATTCTCTTGCTCCTTGGATGCTGCCTGACCTGCTGCGCGTTTCCAGCAATACATTTTCAGTTCTGATCTCCAGCATCTGCAGTCCTCACTTTCTCCTCAATTATGTTGGCAGTAGGTCATAGAGTCCCACAGCATTTTGCCCAAGGCCCTTTGGCCCAAACTGGTCCATGCCGACCAAAATGTCCATCTGCACTAACCCCATTTCCCTGCACTTGGCCCATATCCTACTGCTCCTTTCCTATCCATGTATTTGTCCAAATGCCTTTTAAATGTTGTTAAATGATTCCTGATGAAGGGTTAATGCCTGAAACATCTATTCTCCTGCTCCTTGGATGCTGCCTGACCTGCTGTGCTTTTCCAGCACCACACTCTCGACATGTATTAAACTGATGTTGTTCCTGAGATTGCATATTGCTGGAACGCTAATTGTGTGCAAACTCCCACCTTCCTGACCTGAAGAATGCCCTGTTTGATGTGAAGGACACTGATGGCTACTTGGGGATCATGCATGGCTCATCATCATCACTGAATCACAGAATGGTTCACTTCCAGGAGGCCACTTGGCCCATCTTGCCTGCACTGGTTCTCTGGATGAGCAACCCACCTAATTCCACTTCTCCACCTTCCACACCTTGAGCTGGCATGTTCTTCCTTGCAAGATGATAATCCAGTTCCCATTCAAATGCCTCAATTTAAGCTGCCTGGTAGCACATTCCAGATCCAAATCATTCATTGCGTGAAGAAGTTTCTCCTCATGTCTCCAATGACCCCTGCAGTTATATATACTGCACATGAGTTTAGTGCAGGGAGGTTAGAAGCAAATGGATGTTCCTCCTGGACAGAGCAGGCAAAAGCTGAGGAGGGAATGTCCCATACTTTCTGCTATACACTGCTTGCAGTGAGCATATAGAACTGCTGGATTTTCAAAGGCAAGTAACAAAATGGTTCTTTCTTGTACGTAGCCTCAGATCTGAGGAAAAGACGGTGTCCTTGATTGCGATGAGTTAAAAAAGTAGTTAATAATTAAAGAGGTTTGTTTGCTCCATCTGGAAGGAAGCGGTCAGGATAGGGCGTAATACTGGAGATTTCCTATAATTATAACCTCTTTCGGTTTTACAACATTCAGGGAGAACGAAAGCAGTGTTTTTGACACATTTATTCTCACGAAATAATATCTGTCCCAAAAATATCCCCTCCAGCATCTTTCCATGAAGCATGTGAGAGCTAGTTCAACCACAAGGAATGGTGACAACTTGCTCCAGATAAAGGGACCCATCCTTTTCTGTGTTAATCTTTTCCTTACCCGCCTCTCTTCACTTCAGCTCTCTCAATCACTGCAAAAAAAGGATCCAGGCGTTGAATTTCCCCTTCCAGGTTTCGAGGTTACATTCTGATTTGAAATGCTTATGCTAATTTTCTTAATTAAGTCTCAATAAGACACTTTGTGTAAACATATTAAGTATAGATTAAAACAGTATATTATATGTATAGACATAACATCGAAAGTGTATAATTTAAAGATTAAATAGTGAGTTGCCAGTGATAATTACACCTTGAGGTATTCGGCCTGAATTCCTGCCTCTCTCCTTGCTTTCTTGCCTTCATTATACGATGGCTAAATCTGTTGTTGATCCCCAAGGAGGTTGGATAAATAATCGAGAGGAAGTGTAGAGAAGTTAAGTGAGTAGGCAAAAAACTGGCGAATGGACTCTGATGTAGAAATACCTGTACTTGTCCATTTTTCCAGGTTTGATAGTCTACAACTTTGGGCCTTAAAGGAAGTACCAGCAGAGATAGTAGATGCATTAGTCATAATACAGTATTCCAAAATTCCTTCGGTTCTGGAAAAGTTCCACTGGATTGGAAAAATGCTAATGTGATACCCTTACTAAAAAATAAGAAAGGGAGGCAGAAAGTAGGAAATTATAAATCAGTTAGTTTAATACCTGTCATTGGGAAATTGTTGGAATCCATTATTAAAGAATTAGTAATGGGACATTTAGAAAGTCAAAACACAACCTATCAGAGTCAGCATGGTTTTATGAAGGGTAGATCATGCTTGTCCAAATATAATGTACTTGGGGGCGGCACAGTGGCTCAGTGGTTAGCACTGCTGCCTCACAGCACCAGGGTCCGAGGTTTGATTCCAACGTCGGGTGACTGTCTGTGTGGAGTTTGCACATTGTCTGCGTGGGTTTCCTCCCACAGTCCAAAGATGTGCAGGTCAGGTGAATTGGCCATGTGTTAGGTATACTAGTCAGAGGGAAATGGGTCTGGGTGGGTTACTCTTCAGAGAGTTGGTGTGGACAGGTTGGCCCGACCGGCCTGTTTCCACACTAAAGGGAATCTAATCTAATTCGCTTTATTGTCACATGTACTCACAAGTCACCACTCATGGCGCCGTAGATCAGAGAGTCATGTTGGAGTTCTTCAAAGATGTAACAAGTGGCTAATGGGAGTCCAAACATATAGTATATCTAGGCGTGCAGAAGGCACTTGATAAGGTGTCATGAAAAAAGTCAATAAACAATGTAAGATCACATGAGGTTAGGTGTAGTTTATTAACTTTGATAGAAGATTGATTAACCAACAGAAAACTGAGAGTCAGGATGAATGAGTCTCTTTCTGGTTGGCAAGGTATAACTAGTGTGGTGCCACAGAATTTGGTCTTCAGTCCCCAATTCATTTTGGTTAGAAGACTAAAAGTCAACTTATTATCTCAATGGAGAGAAACTTCCAAATTACCCTGGTGCAGAGAAATTTGGTTGGCCTTGTGCATGCATGCAGAAAACTAGTACACAAGTAGAGCTTGCAATAAGGAGGGGAAATGGAGTTTTGAAATTTATTGCTAAAGGATTGTAGTATGAAAGTGGGGAAGTGTTGCTGCAACTGTACAAGGTGTTGGTGAGACTGTAACTGGAGCATTGTGCACGGTTTTGGTCCCCTTACTTGAAGAAAAATGAAATTGCATTGGAGACCACTCAGAGAAGGTTCACAAGATTAATTCCAGAGATGAAAGGCTTGTCTTATGAAGAGAGATTGAGCTGTATAGGCCTACACTTGCTAGAGTTTAGAAAGTTGAGAGGAGATCTAATTGAGGGATATAAGGGTCATGAATTTGTGGAATTTATTACCCAAGAGTGCAGTGGGAGCCAGGACACTGAAGAAATTTAAGGAGGAAATAGATAGATTTTTAATTAGTAATGTGCTAAAGGGTCATGGGGAGCAGGCAGGAAAGTGGAGTTGAGGCCTAGATGAGATCGGTCATGATCATATTAAATGGCAGAGCAGGCTCAAGTGGTTGAGTTACCTACCCCTGCTCCTAGTTCGTATGCTTTTATTTGAATGGCGAGAGATTGGAGAATGCTGAGGCAGAGAGAGATCTGGGTGTCCCGGACATAAACACAACAGGTTAGCTGCAGCTACAGCAAGTGATATAGAAAGGAAATTGAATGTTGTCGGTTATTGCAGGGGGAATGGAATATTAAAGTAGCGATGTTTTGCTACAATTGTATAAAGCACTGTAAGCCCACAGCTGCAGTAGTATGTCCAATTTTGTTTTCCTTATTTAAGAAAGGATGTAAACACATTAGAATCAGTTCAGTGAATATTCTCTCTGATACCTGGGATGGGGTAATTATCTTAATAAGCAACAGCACTTTACTAATAGCTGGTGACTATTCCTGTGAGCCAGACTGCAAACTTTCTTTGGATGTAACCCTGGAAGTTTGATCACGTGACTTTACCATCAGTAACACATTCAAACAACCCAATCCACTAGTCCTGTGCTATTTCCTGTGCTAAGTAGTGCACTGGAAGCCCACATGATCAAATAGAGTGGGGTCCATGGACTCAGTATCAGTGGTTAAATGTGACTTTGTGACAAACAGCATTGTACCATTCAGTAAATAGATCATCCTATTCACAGCGGGAGAGGGAGAGGGACGGCGTCAATCTGATTATATAAAACTCCTCTATTGGAGAAGGAAGTTAATGTTAGCTTCTTTACTTTCATTTGGCTTCTGTTTTCCTGAGTGGCAGAAAGATAAGTACAGGCAAGGCTGGTAGGTTTGTCCTCAGTGTCTTCCATTTCCTCAGCTGAAGGCTGATGTGAGGAGGAAAAGTGAGTCAGATGGGAGATAGGAAAGAATCTAAACAGGAAAGTGGACGAGTGCCAAGTCCAGATTCTTTAAGTTGCTGAGCGATGGACATGTAGCTCGGACCACACTCTAGAGCTGGGGATAGCCTATCCTGTACTCTATTCCTGGCCCTCTGTCACTACACAGAAGCAGTGGAATGTTCACACTGAAAGGAAATTGATGCTGAAAATGAAATTGAACCACCTTTTGGCACAGGTGAAATGGTTTTGTGAGCAGTGTTACACTTTAGGCAAGAATCGCTCAAAGGCAAAATCTCAACTGAAGCCTGATTGAAAAGTTGGAAAGGACACCTCCCAGAAGTTCACTGCTTCAAGCCTTGGGAGCGTGGCAGAGGACTGAAACCTCGCAACCATTTGGAAATGATAGAGGAAAATATAACCGCAAGGCAATTGAACATTTACTGTCCAGATTTATTCAGCAACAAGTATTTGGGAAGTTGCACCAACATTACTGGAGATCTGAACAACTAGCCCGTGCTGGTCTGAACAGATTTCTGAACACTTCAGGCTCCCTGTGTTATTTAATCTCACTGAGCTTGTTCATATGCGTCTCTCTTACATGTAGGCAATAAGAATAGCTGTACCCGGACACTTTGCCCCAATGTTTCTGATTTGGTTGGGATTTGATGATATGGTAAACTAAAACCCATCTACCTTTTGTCTTTGATGCATGGCTTCGGGTTGAGCTGGGT
Organism: Chiloscyllium plagiosum; assembly: GCF_004010195.1. Taxonomy (NCBI): domain Eukaryota; kingdom Metazoa; phylum Chordata; class Chondrichthyes; order Orectolobiformes; family Hemiscylliidae; genus Chiloscyllium; species Chiloscyllium plagiosum. Next base: position 15,850,757 of record NC_057716.1, on the reverse strand, counting down.
TTTGGATTCTTCTCTCTCTGTTAACAGTCAGAGCCCTGTGTTAAATAAGCAACAATAGCCCAGCAGCTAGGATCACACAATGATCCTAAATGTCAGAGCGACAGGCCCAAGATGTCATCAAACATCCATAACGTGGATCAAATCAAGTTGATTTTGCTTCTCCAAAATATCCATTTCATACTCATCAGGCAACTCTCAAACACCATGGAGCTGGGAAGCCCAACAGTGAGAGAGGAAGTTTGTGGAGTGCTTAGGGAGAAATTCAGTGAGATTCCACTAGAAGCAGAACAACTATAAATTCTGGTAAAGCGTAGGTCTAAATCTTACAGGAAATCGGAATCACTTTTGGCGAAATGCATAGAGGCTTTCTCTCCTAGCAGGTTTTCCCGTGCTATCACTCTAACTCACCCCTTACCTATGCACCACACCTGATGGTGCTCCACCTGTCCTTTTCCTCACGTGCCATTGACATAAGTACTTGCCACTGCTGGGGCACCCAGGGATTTCTGCACTAACACCAAATTTAAAAGTCAATTGTTGGCCCAATCAAACACTGTCAAACACTGCAATCCCCAGCACCAACTGTAAAGTGACAAGGATCGAGGGGCCTTGTGTTCCTTCCAGTTGCCCATTCCTCATGAGGATTCAGGATGGTGTCAGTAGCCATCCAGCCATTGGAGTCACCACGTATAGCACCCTGCAGAAGTCTACTCCCGGGACATTCCAGAGGTGACCAGCACTTCCACCTCTATCCTACCTGCACCAGCATTCCCGCTAGTTACGTTTTCTTTGGTCTGTAACCTTAGACTGGAAGTCAATTCTGTAAATTGCATTGGCACACCAATTATCGTGCGCTAACCCATGTCATAGAGCTTGGGAAAAACATTGCCTGCCACCCTGTGGGAGTTTAAGCTGAGGGATGTGCCCCAGTCTCTGGGCAGGACACACTCAGCATGTCTGGGCCCTCTAGATACAAACACCACAATTCCAAGGCCTACTATATGGCAGGCTCCCTCTACCTCAACTGCAGACCCAATGGCTGCACTGAGCTGAAGTGGGAGGGAAGGGAAGAAGACATCTTTTGAGCAGAACATAGATGGCACAGTGACATTTCAATGTAAGAACATCTTACATTTCTAAATATATGTTCATTTTTCCTCACCAGCTGTGTGAGCAAATGTCTGTCTAACTGCAACAAGAAGACTGGAAGTACAGTGCCTAGCCATCCTTTGCACTGTATGGTGTTTTAGGATCTAAGGTGTGTACAAAGCAGTTCCTGCTTCATGTGCAGGCTGTGGGAACTGGAAAGGTGACTGCTACTTTGCCAAATAAGGGGAATGTTTCCAGGTGATGATATATTGTTTGTTCACTGCAGCCATAAATGGCATGGATTCTTAATGTTTCATGTGGTCAAGAGTACTTTAGGCCAGGATTTGCCATCCATACAGCACATTAATACACCACATGTCATGCTCCTGTACTGTCTGGGTTTATCTGTGTCATGCTGTTGCCCTTTATAGGGTCTCACCTCACCTTCTAAATAAAGCCCTTCCTTCAAGAAATGAACCACATACCCCAACCTCTCTGGGTAAGGCCCACTGCCGTTTTCAGTTCCATTACACACATTTACAGTACAAATGGAAAGAAATAGTGGTCTCTCCTCACACAGCGAGTCTCAGGTTCAGTCTCTTACGAGATCCATGGAGGGGGTGTCTCTGCAGTCACTACCTGTGGAGTGTGCCCTGAGATGTTGGTCATTACTGTCCAAGATGACAGTCTGGAGGGAGTCTCCAGGTAACCCCTCTGATTTGACTTTCATGTAGGGAGTTGTAGCTGTCTAGTTTCAATATGGCAGTTGGGATAATGGGAAAATGAAATAAGATTATTTAATAAGGAGACTGTTAATTAATCTGTGCGCAGATAAAATTGCCACCCAGGTTGATAGGGTTGTTTAAAAGGCATACGGTGTGTTAGCTTTTATTGGGAGAGGGATTGCGTTTCGGAGCCATGAGGTCATGTTGCAGCTGTACAAAACACTGGTGCGGCTGCACTTGCAATATTGCATACAGTTCTGGTCACTGCATTATAGGAAGGATGTGGAAGCTTTGGAAAGGGTTCAGCGGAGATTTACTAGGGTGTTATTTGGAATGGAGGGGAGGTCTTATGAGGAAAGGCTGAGGGACTAGAATTTGCTTTCATTAGAAAGAGGAAGATTGAGAGGTGAATTAATTGAGATATATAAGATAATCAGAGGGTTGGATAGGACGGACAGTGAGAGCTTTTTTCTTTGGATGGTGATGGCTAGCTAGCATGAGGGGGCATAGCTTTAAATTGAGGGGTGATAGATATAGGACAGATGTCAAAGGTAGTTTCTTTACTCAGAGAGGTGTAGGGGCATGGAACCCCCTGCCTGCAACTTTAAGGGCACTTCAGGGTGGCATGGTGGCTCAGTGGTTAGCACTGCAGCCTCACAGTGCCAGGTACCTGGATTCGATTATAGCTTTGGGCAACAATCTGTGTGGAGTTTGCACATTCTCCCGTGTCAATGTGGGTTGCCTCCGAGTGCTCCGGTTTCCTCCCACAATCCAAAAATGATGTCCAGATCAGATGAATTGACATGCTAAATTGCCCATAGTGTTCAGTGCATTAGTCAGAGGGAAATGGGTCTGGGTGGGTTACTCTTACTCTTTGGAGGATCGGTGTGGACCTGTTGGGCCGAAGGGCCTGTTTCCACACTGTAGGGAATTTAATCTCCAATCTAAATGGTTACTGGATAAAGATATGGATGAAAATGAAATTGTATAGGTTAGATGGGCTTCATATTGGTTCCACAGGTTGGCGCAACATCGAGGGCCAAAGGGCCTGTACTGCGCTGTAATGTTCTATGTTCTAATGATCATTCACACTAACAGGCTTCCCCACTCACTAGCGAATGTCATCTTGCCCTTAAAACATAGTTGGAAAATGGGACCTTTTGCTTGAGAACATTTCACATAATTTTCCCAACTTTCTTGTCAGGATTGAGAAGATTCCACACATAGTTTCCTTTATTTTCTAAATGGACTGCCTCTGCTGGTATATCTGTACAGCAACTTTAAATGGACAACGTACACAATGTGGTTTACAATACAATATAGAGCAATGGAGCAGGGAGAGAGGGAGCAGTACAACATTAGAAAGAGGAACCTTTGTAACATTAGACAGAGGGCACAGCACAGTGTAACACAGGAGAGAGGGAGCATCAGAGGGATCAACACAATATAGGGAAAGAGGGAGCACTGCTGTATTAGAAAGAGGAAATAGTGAGCAGTGAGGGAGAGGGGAAAGTGCAGCATGGAGAAAGGTAGCAGTGTAACATCAGAGAAAGGGAACAGTGCAGCAGCTGGGAGACAAAGGGGGCATCACTGACAACCATGAGGAGCTGCCTGGTTTTGGGACTGTGCTCAAAATCAGAGATGATGTCACCACCTGAATAGGCACAAGGTGAATGGATGCTAGGAGAACAAGTGAGCTGATCCAAGATGCTGGTCCAAGCTCTGAGCTGGGTGTCTGTCCCTGCACACAAAGTGTCCTTGCAATGACAGCTGCTTATGTGCCTCAATGTGCAGTGTGGCTGTGCAAAAGTGTACTGTAAATGGGGCATAGATATGTCGTGATGGTGTGGAGGATGGATGTGGGGTGCAAGTGGCTACTGCACTGGAGTATGCCCTGAGACATTAGTGCTGGGTCGCCAAGCTGTAGATCCAGAGGAGTAAGCAGCGAGCGGGAGTTGTCTAGTTCCCACTCTGACTTCCAAGTCAGACTTCTGAACACCTGTTTTCTTTCTGGTGTATGGGAGAATTAGAATCTGCACATGAATGAGATGAGATTCAGTGTTAATGAGGATGATAGTGAGCTATCCCTGTTGATAGTCATCTCGATGCTTTCTAGTGACAATCTCAGCGAAGTGAAGAACTTTGTTGGATATTGCGAGTTGTTGCTCTAGACTCTGTCAAAGACATTGACAATTTCTCACGTGATCCTCCCAAATTCCTCGCCATAGCCCATGTTTTTCAGGACATTATAAGATTCCACCCTCTGTCTCCTCAAAATGATTGATGGTGGTCTGTAGAGATCTAACATAAGGACTGTTCCTACATGAATCTAGATCAAATGGCGAATGTATTGTAGCCTCTTTCACCAGGGCATCCAATTTCCCTGTTCTTTCCTACTGTTTCCATCTTAAATAAAGAGCAACTAAGGAAAAGAGACCCAAAGTATGATGAGACGAGGGATTGAGGGAATGTGGCATGGCACTGCCTGTATTTTCATATTGAAAATAAAGAGGGCTGTTTGCAAATTACCATTAAGATCCAACAGGGGCTTTCGGTCACAAATGATGGAGGTGGATTTTAACTTTCAATGTATCAGCTTGCCCCTAATCAAGAAAGCTTTTAACCATTTGGTGGCAAATAACTAAATTCAGAGAAGCTTTACTTTGACAAATGGCCTTTGTATGTAAAGGGATTAAGGGGTATGGAGAAAAGGAGGGAATGGGATAATGACATTGCACGATCAGCCATGATCATATTGAATGGTGTTGCAGGCTTGAAGGACTGAATAGCCTACTCCTGTATTTACTTTTATGTTCCTCTGTTTCTGTGACACAAAGAACTCTTAAAATAAAAGGTTTGATCTCATAGCTTCCCTGTTTACAGGTCGAACAATAGTTTAAAAGTAGATTAATGTCTTGGAAAACCATTTTTCAATTACTGCTCAAAGCAAAACAGAATGATGCCATGAAAGATCACTTATATCTTGGTACTGGATTCTCTTTTACAAATCCACAGTGGAGCGTAAAGGATACATTTGACTGGAGGGTTAAAACAATGTATTTTTTTAGCAGGACCTGAAGGAATCTGACCCAGAACTGGTTATTTGCTGAACATTGTTCATTGTTAGTAATGCAGGGAGTATCTCTAAAATACATACACAAACTATTAGCACTTCTCGGGAGTTTTGAACCCAGAGGAAAGCGTGGGTTTAGGTGTGACTGCAGGAGGATTTAAAAATGTGAGCGTTTGGATGCCAGTCAAAACTTGACTGATTAAACCAAACTTCATTTTCGCAATCTGCTTGGGGAGACATGGTACCCATTAACGTATATGAGTCACTCATTAAACCAGTGGCAAAATTGCATGTAACATTGGCGATTTCCCCACATTTCACTGAAATGCAGTGGAAGCAAGGACACTGAGGAATTCAATGGAAGCACTGGAATACATCCTCAGTATTTCCTGACCTTTCGCTTGGAGAGTGGCCATTTGCAACGCTTCTGCTGATAGTTTACTTCCTGCTGCTCACATCAGAATAAGTGATGCTTCGGCTATCATAGATTGGACCTTGCGTAAGGAGAAATATGACCAGCAACAACAGCTCAGGACAAACTTATTGTCATAGGTCTGGTCAGAGGGAGTGGACTAGTAGGAAGAGAGAGGAGCAATAGTCTTGGGGTGCTTTTCCAGTGCCACACTTTTTGACTCTGACTCACCAGCATCTGCAGTTGTCACTTTCTCCTGTGTGTGTGTGTACATGTGTGTGTGTGTGTGTGTGTGTCAGTGTTTGTGTGTGTGTGAGAGAGAGATAGTGTGTGCGAGAGTATATATGAGAGAGAGAGGGGGACAGTGAATGTGTGTGTGTGCAAACTTATTTTGTCTCACATTTAGCAACAAATGAACTCACTCTTTATCAACCCAAAAAAGTTTATTTAAATAGTTCCTTTTAAAACATAAATTCATTTGATCAGGGAGAAAGGCATTCCCAAGGGAATGGGTCCAAGAAAAATTAATTTTTCTGTGACCAAATGCGGGTAAGTGTGAAATGAAGAAGGGAAGTCAGTTTGTCTTTTTACACCTGGGACTGACACCTGTCCCCCACCTACCCTACTGGATTCCAGTTGTCCCTCTCTTTCCATCCATCAGTGAGCAAGATAACAGGTGACACTCTGAATTGACCACCAAAAACAGGCAAGCTGGCAAAGTCAGGGACATGTGTCAAGAGTAGATTGTTGGAAAATGTTGGGTTCAATTTTCAGAGTGGCAATTGTGAAGAAGAGGGAGGGAGAGAGGTAGAATGGGGCTGATGTTGTGATCTTGATTATATTTACACTGAAACCACAACCTACAGCATGAGGCATGGGTATTCTCGTACAGAAAGGACCTATTTTATCTGCATGTATAGGTCAGCAGAAGGGAGCATGATGATGAGTATAGCAGCTACCATATAATTGATATGTGGTCTCTTTAATTTATTTTAACTGCATTGATCGGGCTTCTCCAGCTTTTAATAATTATAATGCTGCAGTGAAATGTATGATGTTGCTGCATATTACAGAACAAAGCTTCAGGATCAGGGTTTAATGATTGTGAAATAAGAGCGGCCGTCATCTTTCATCACATTCTTGGCATGCTGTGTGATCAGCTCAGATGTCAGCATGTTAAATCCATTCATGTGTCAGTATTTTCCAACATCATAGCAACAGTGACGTCAGAATAAATTGTGTAAAGCAAGAATATGATGTGATTGGAGGCTATAGAAATGCAGCTCTATCCTTCAGGCGAAATTTCAACCCTTCCTGATTCATCTGCAAAACCCTAAATGGTTTTGTTTTCGGAACAGAAAGGAATAAAAATGAAACAACTGATAAGTCTTATCTGGGTGAGACCTTAGCTCTGATCATCTTCTGCCTCACGATTAGATTTTGAGAATGTTGTTGCCTCACTCTTGGTTATGTTTGTTCTGTTCCCCACCCACTCCGAAGGTGATGCTGATGTAAATGTATTGTTGAAATAGCGTGAGGAGAATAGCTTGGGAAATAGGTCACAGGTGGGGTGTAACAATAGATTTTTATTTCCAGTTGAGGTGAAATGACGGTTGAAGTAAGATGTGAGTTCAAACAACATGATAAAATAACAAGGTGATATCTGTGCACGTAGGGAGTCAAGCAAAGGATATACCACTAACTATTCTGCTTTCCATTTTATCTTTATTTGACATTTCAGCTAATTGCTTTTATATATTGTCCTTTAGTTGCTTGGTTGTTTTTGAGGAGGCTCCCACTGAAGGCACTGACTGAAGGGTAACCTGAAAGGCACCATTCGTGTTATGAAGGGATTTGATAGGATTTGATATAGTGCTCTGGGTAAAACCAAAATGGAGGTGGAGATGTGGCAGGGAGTGGGGTCGTGGTCATCATTACCACTAATGCCTCCAACAGGGAATTCAGGAGAAACCAGAGACTGACGAAATTTAAAAAGAATGCACTGCCGATGCTGGAAATTGGAAATAAAAGCAGAAAATGCGAGAGAAACTCAGCGGGTCTAGCAGCATTTGTGAAATGACAGAATTACTGTTTCGAGTCTTCTATGACTCTTCTTTAGAACTGGGGTGGTGAGAATGAGAAATTTGGCACCATATACAATATGGATAGGAGTAGTGATGGAAAAGGATAGACCAGATCTAAATGTTGAAGTTCTAAATTGGAGAAAGGCCAATTTTGACAGTATTAGGTAAGAACTTTCAAAAGCTGATTGGAGGCAGATGTTCGCAGGTAAAGAGATGACTGGAAAATGGGAAGCCTTCAAAAATGCAATAACAAGAGTCCAGAGAAAGTATATTCCTGTCAGGGTGAAAGGGAAGGCTGGTAGGTATAGGGAATGCTGGATGACTAAAGAAATTGAGGGTTTGGTTAAGAAAAAGAAGGAAGCATATGCCAGGCATAGACAGGATAGATCAAGTAAATACTTAGAAGAATATAAAGAAAGAAGGAGTATACTTAAGAGGGAAATCAGGAGGG